>NC_066585.1:144019923-144274923 GCF_024323335.1 Lathyrus oleraceus | reverse complement strand
TAACACTTTCCTTATAGTATTTCAAGCACTCTCGATTGTCTTAGAGTTCTGATGCAGGAATACCCAGGATAATTCAGCCTTATCGAGTTTGCGCAAGACCGGTGAAAACCCGAATGCAGCGAAGAGCGTCTGGAATTATTTAGAGGATTTTTGGATTTTGTGTGTTTTATTCTGAATCCGGATTTATGCTTTTATAGTCCATGTTGATATTGTTTCACAAGGTAGCGACCCTTGGTGAAGCAATGTCCTTTTCCAATAATCATAATGGATGGCCTGCAGCATGTTTCACCAACAGTTGCATGGTTTCGCCTTTGCAACATCTCATGAAGAGTTACAATCTCCGAATTCAAAATTCAAAATTCAAAATTCAAAATTCAAAATTCAAAATTCATGAAGAGTTATCTCATGCATTTATTAGCATTAACTCACTTCCACCATTTGTCATTTTGGAACACACTTGTATTTAATAAATTACAACACTCCCCCACTTGTTCTAATAATGACAAATCCAATTCCAGAATATAGAAAGCAAAAAGTGTTAATACAGTTAGGTATCTTTCGATTTGAACTTAACCTTAGTAAAGACAACGCAAAGCCTAATCGGAACGTTAGGTAGTTATGCTTTGAACCATTATCCCATGTGATCAGACCGGCGTTGCTATACACACACTTTTAGAGGTTCTTCGCCTACATATCTCGCCTAGCACTATTTATGGCCATGTGCTTTTCCTGTTTTCATGAATTTTTTATGAGAGAAACTCTAACTCTCACCTTAAGACGACACCATCTTGAAGTTCATATAGGTGAAGTTCAATTCGTATCTATTTCTTGAGATACGTATCCTCCTTGATATAGAACTTCATTAAGAGTTTCTTTGGAAAATCAATCCTCAGTTTGTAATCGTCAACATTATCGTGGAATGTTGCATAACCTTCTGAATCAATGACTTGTTGTTACCCATTGAATCTTAGGTTAAGATATGTTAACTTCAGATTGGGTTGCTATCATTGTCAGAACCCTTATTCAAGGAGTTTTAATCCCATACCTTTCGAGGTAGTCTTTACTAAATCTTTGGCCAGTGGTTTAGTAAATGGATCAGCCAAATTATAGCTTGTTTGTATATATGTTAGTGAAATGATCCCATCCTTTATCATTTTTCTCACGAGAGAGTGTCTAAGACCTATGTGTCTAGGCTTTCCATTGTATACTTCACTGAACGCTCTAGCCAGGGTGGCTTGACTATCACAATGTATCAATACTTTTGAAACATTGTCTTTAGCTAACGGAACCTCCAATAAGAGGTCCCTCAACCATTCTGCTTCTTGTCCAGCAGACGCAAGAGCCACAAACTCTGATTCCATGGTTGAGAGAGTAATGCATGTTTGTTTCTTGCTTTTCCAAAAAATCGCACCTCCAGCTAATATGAATATCCACCCAGTTGTAGATTTATAATCTTCAACACTTGATATCCAACTTGCGTCGGTATATCCTTCTAGTACGGCAGGAAACTTACCATAATGAAGGCCAAGATTTTTGGTCTTTAACAAATATCCGAAAATCCTAGTTATGGCCTTCCAATGTTCATCATTTGGATTGCTAGTAAATCTACTCATCTTACTAACTGCAAAAGCTATGTCAGGTCTGGTGCATTGCATTAAGTACATTAGTCATCCAATTGCACTTGCATATTCCAGTTGTGCCACGGTTCTCCCATTGTTCTTTTGAAGTTTGACACTAGGATCGAATGGAGTGTTTACTTCCTTAAAGTTTAGGTGTTTGAACTTTTCCAACATTTTCTCAACATAATGTGTTTGACTAAGTTCACAACCCCCACTATTTCACTTTACTTTAATCCCCAAAAATGTGTCAACTAGTCCAAGATCATTCATCTTGAATATGAAAGTTTGAAATCTCTTTGTTTCTAAAATTCCATTCATCTTGTTGCTAATGATCAATCATATAATCAATATGAATACGAGTGAATATCACAATATTCTCACACAACTTTATGTACAAACACTTGTAACAAGAATTAGATGAATAATATTTTTAGATAATCATGCATGATGATGTAAGAAGGTTTTTAGATGAAGTGAGAAATGAGATTATGAGAAATTTAAATTAGTATAATAAATTTCAACGAGTACCTTAGTTATGTTCACTTGTCTCAAATCTTCACTTGAATTTCTATGTTCAACTTTCTTAATTAACTTCATCATTGATGTGCATGAACCTTTTGAACCTTTTCTCCTTTGATAATATTTGTCTTCATCAAAATTGAACTAGATATAAGATTTATTCCTCACAATCTCCCCCTTTTCGATGATGACAAAATATTGTCTCCTCTTAAGTTGTGTGTCTCCCCTAATTAATTGGTGAATCTTACTATGACATTGTTAAACTTTTGATGTCATTGTTTCGGTGCTTGTTTGAATTCATATAAGGATTTGACAAGCTTTCATACCTTTTATTCATAACCTTATGGTTGATTCATATAAATCTCTTCATTGAGATCTCCATATTGAAATTTCATTTTGACATCCATTTCATGAACTATAAAGTCATGCAAAGAAGCTAATGCAAACAATGCTCTAATTTTGTTGTGCTTGCTATTAGTGCATATGTATCAAATGATAAACACATTTTTTATTTAAAACACCATTGGTCATTAATCTAGACTTGTAGGTGTTTAGTATACCATCACAATATGATACTTCCTTCTAAATAAGATGAGTCCCTTGAAGTTGTTGATTCCTTCCTTTTAAGTCATAAGATCATCTTCCACTTGAAGAATAATAAGAATCTTACGAACAAAATTCTTACTATTTCCTTCCATTAGATAAAAAAAATTGATTATCAATTTTGTTTGATCCTAGATCTTTAGCCTTTCAGACTCTCTTTCTTATTCTAATTTAGGATTATGTTTCAGCAATCCATGAAGAAATTCTGGTTTGTGTTTCAACAATATGTGGAGAACCCTCCTCACAAGGGTCTTCATTGTAGGAATATCAAATTCCTTATTCTTTGTGATAAGGTTCTCAGAAATTTTCATACATTAGAATTCAATAGTCACATTAGACTTCAAATTCAAAAGTTTATATAAGTCATGATTCATCTTTGAATAATCTTTACATACCTTATTGAATCACAAATTATCCTTTATACAAATTAATTTTAAAAATAAACAAAGGAACATCCCGTATTTTTAAAATTAATTTCATACCAACTTGAATTGTTATGCAATATACATATAATATACATATAATAAGTAGTATTTATATGTCACCAAAATAAGGCACCGTATGACAATCAATATGCCGGAAGAAGACAACATAGAACCCATTATATGTTTATATTGTAAAACCTTTTAAAACTGTATATATAATTCCGTTTCCTTCAAAGGGCATAACATGTTTCTCTATTTCTTAAAGTAAAACAACATATTGTCATGCACTTCTATCATGGAACAAATTTACATATCATGAATGCACAATACGTATTTTTACATATCATGAATTCCATATCCCATACTGGAATGAAAACTTTTCTATTATGTACAATACCAATGTGGAAATGTACATATTTCTTCCTATTATGTCCAAGACCCTTCAATTTCTATTCATATAAAAAATAGGTTACATAATCAAGTATAATATAATTGCGTAATCATGATTTATTCATGTATTGTCAAATGCATATCATTCAACCATCAATATGTAATAATTTGTCCAACACATGGAAAATCATGATACGGATATTGCTTTTCTATGAAAAATTCATGAAAACCATTAAATTAAGTAATACTATAGTTATTAAAGAAATATAATTCAAAATCATATCAATTAGTTATTATCAAAAAATCACAATATCAATAATCTGACTCTGATCCTAATTGATAGAAAACTTTTATATTTAGATCTTGATATCATGATTTTCACGGTGCTCTAATTAATATGAAGAATAATAAAATCATACCAGATTTCGTAATACCGATTCTTCTTATGTTCTTTCTTGAGTTTTTCTTTTTGATGCTTGAAACTGAAGCCTTGATAACCATTATTTGAAAATACTATAAGATTGTTAGAAATTTCGGAAAGATTAAAAGGATCCAGGCTTGAATCATGAACGCAACACTTTCCTTATAGTATTTCAAGCACTCTCGATTGTCTTAGAGTTTTGATGCAGGAATACCCAGGATAATTCAACCTTATCGAGTTTGCGCAAGACCGGCGAAAACCCGAATGCAGCGAAGAGCGTCTGAAATTATTTAGAGGATTTTTGGATTTTGTGTGTTTTATTCTGAATCTGGATTTATGCTTTTATAGGCCATGTTGATATTGTTTCACAAGGTAGCGACCCTTGGTGAAGCAATGTCCTTTTCCAATAATCATAATGGTTGGCCTGCAGCATGTTTCACCAACAGTTGCATGGTTTCGCCTTTGCAACATCTCATGAAGAGTTACAATCTCCGAATTCAAAATTCAAAATTCAAAGTTCATGAAGAGTTATCTCATGCATTTATTAGCATTAACTCACTTCCACCATTTGTCATTTTGGAACACACTTGTATTTAATAAATTACAACAAATACTAGTTCATGCATATTTGACTATAACATCTTTTGGCCAACACATTCTTTGCGTTATTAACATGTCAGTAGACCTCCAATGTGAGAATGGTGACAAGGTTTACGACGTGGGATACATGACACTAATTTAAAGGTGTCAGTCAACCTACAAAGCAATCAATTCCAACAATCAAAAATTTCCTCTCAATTTTTTATTTTTGAAATGTAGGCTGTGACGTATTTTCTACGCCACAAATTTATTTTTTGAAAATTTCAACCCTCCACTCATGTGAAAATCTGATATTTTTTTATATTTTTTAAAATGTATGTTTCGACGTGTTTTACATGCCACAACATTTTTTTTGGAAATTTTCAATCTTCCCCATATGATAATCTGACTTTTATTATTTTATTATTTAAAACATATAGCGGCGTGATTAACAGGTCGCAACACCCTTTTTTGTCACATATTTATCACAATACAAAATCTTGTCATTGGGGCTTATTTTCTTGTAGTGTTGCCACACCTCTATACCATTATTACAATTGTCTCTTCAATGATATGCAATAGGGAGAAAGTGATAATCTGACTTCAATTTTAGCTGCATAATAATTAAATATTAAATTCAATATTTGTCACGCCTTCAAATGCTTAAAAATTTCCCACTTTATTAATTTTGCTTGAACACAACGGTCCATGTTGACGAAACTAATTTCAAATATGCATGCTTTAAAAATCCGTGTGATGTTTTTTTTGTGTGCAGAACATTAAGATGATCGATTTGGAGATTCTTGACAAGCATGAACGAATATGCTCCAAATATGAGGGATCAACCGACACAACATACCCTTTAGAATTTTTAGTCTTTTTAATTCTTCGTTTGATTTTAACTTTATTGGATGGTGGGCATATTGAACTTGTATGGGATAATACTAGTTCATGCACATTTGACTATAACATCTTTTGGCCAACACATTATTTGCGTTATTAACATGTCAGCAAACCTGCAACGTGAGAACGGTGACAAGGTTTGCGACGTGGGATACATGACACCAATTTAAAGGTGTCACACAACCTACCAAGCAATCAATTCCAACAATCAAAATTTTCCTCTCAATTTTTTATTTTTGAAAATGTAGGTTGTGACGTATTTTCTACGCCACAAATTTATTTTTTGAAAATTTCAACCCTCCACTCATGTGAAAATCTGATATTTTTTTTATATTTTAAAATGTATGTTGCGACGTGTTTTACATGCCACAACACTTTTTTTTTGGAAATTTTCAATCTTCCCCATGTGATAATCTGACTTTTATTATTTTATTATTTAAAACATATAGCGACGTGATTAACAGGTCGCAACACCCTTTTTTGTCACATATTTATCACAATACAAAATCATGTCATGGGGGCTTATTTTATTGTAGTGTTGCCACACCTCTATACCATTATTACAATTGTCTCTTCAATGATATGCAATAGGGAGAAAGTGATAATCTGACTTCAATTTTAGCTGCATAATAATTAAATATTAAATTCAATATTTGTCACGCCTCCAAATGCCTGTTTATTAATTTTGCTTGAACACAACGGTCCATGTTGACGAAACTAATTTCAAATATGTGTGCTTTAAAAATCTGTGTGATGTTTTTTTGTTTGTGCGCAGAACATTAAGATGATCGATTTGGAGATTGTTGATGAGTGTTAATTGGCATTTTATCCATCAAAATATAATGAAAATTATTCTTAATGGAATGTTGGTGCTTAGTTTGGTTAAATTTTTGACATAGTATGGTCTATAATTGAAATTGTATTGTATGACTTATATTTGACTTAATTTTGACATAGAGTGACCAAAGTTTTGGACATAGTATGGCCAGAAATTCGGACATAATATGACTTATAGTTTGCTTAATTTTGACATAGTGGCTTAAAATGTGATATATTGGACATTGTATTCTCTGTATTTGACATTGTATGGCCTATATTTGACATAGTACATATGCGATGATATTTGTATCATATTTGGCCAAACAATATTTTTATACATTTAATACCAATTTACAGCAAAAATTCCAAACAATATTCACATCAACAATGGTCCATTAATTAGAAAATAGTTACAAAAAGTTAATATGACATAATGATGATACAACACCATTCAATCCTTACATTACGTAGAGAAATCAAAATACAACACAATAACCATAATGTATGAGAGTAAAATTACAAAATATATAAATATCTTCAAAATATCATCATAGTCTTTATTGAATAAACACTTGCAAATTTTTGTCCAACATTTCGATCTCTTATCACTGCCAATGCCACCTACTGTGGTATCCTTTTTAGGAATCACCAATGGATCTTCAAAATGTTTTCCAAGGCCCAATATGTCTCTTGTTTTGAGAGTCATAAGTATGTAATTCTTTCTTCTATGACCTGTCAAATAAGGATGTTTCTTCACTTTGTTCTTTTTTAGTATCAGACTATTGACCTGTCATAATAAGCAAGAGTTAGTAAATGCACATGGTGGTTTGAATGCACAAAATGTGAAGATACTTACAATATTACTGCTACTTGGCTTTTGTGAATAAGCCTTGACAACACTGGGTGGTTTGGAGGCAATAGACTTAGATACTTTGAGTATTTTACCAATGAAATTTATGACAATACCTGACTTTGATGCACTTGGTTTGACAATAAATGTTGGTTTGATAGGTTTTCTGTCAATACTAATAGTTTGAATGTAAATGATGTCTCCATTAATCAGTAATGCTTCTAAGGTCTTAGGAGCTCACCCATAATACTTGTTCAAACATGGGAGGCAATATGAAAGGATTAGAGGTCTTGGGCCCTTTAGATTACTCATTGCATACTGCATCAGTGACTTGAGAAATCAGGGTTTGATTGCTCACTCCTTAGCCAGAAGGAGCCCACACAAAGCAAGATTGAGAATTGGACTTTATTCTCCAAATATACAAGCCTCAAGGGTCTCAAGGGGTTCCATATGTCTTATTATGGTCCTCAGTTCATCAGTGGAAGATTCAGGGCTCTCAGAGTGTGCATCTGGATTTAATCAAAAATCAGGGTTTCATGGCTATCTGCAACAGGCAAGGTTGGTTGAAAGTGAAAGTGGGATCATTCATATCATGATTAGAGAGGCATCTTGGCCTAAGAAGATCCACAATTATCACAGAAAGATCCATTGGCAATCAGTGCAATCAGTTCCTAGTCATTTTTGCCCTAAAACTAGGGTTTGGTATAAAATCGGTTTATTTCTGATTCCTTGGGTGAAACTCTTTTACATGGCCCTCCATATGTCCACAAGAGTCTACATACAAAAAAAATCAGCTCTTTATTTGAGCTAGAGGTGCTTCAATTGATCAATGGAATCGGGAATCAAACAGTTTGGGAAAAGTCAACTGTGGGGCCATAAAAGTCAACTCCTGACATTTTGAAAGTAGAATCTCAAAATTCATGCCTAAGGGAGCCTACATGTGAAATTTGATCAAGGTTGGATCATGGATTCATCATTTAATCAGGAGTTGGAAAAGTTACCAAATTTGGAAATAGTTGACTTTCCATTTATGGCAAGTTTTATGGTTTTTGCACCCACTTTAAGCCTATTTTCCATCAAGGTGAAAGCTCCATTTGAAACTTTCTCGAACATGAAAGTTGTTCCTCTTGTTCCAAGCTTTCTAGAGATATAAAGTTTGTTTCATTTGGATTAAAATTGAGAAAGTTATGCTTGGTCAAAGTGAGACATTATTTTAGAACACTTAGATAATTTTCTAAGTCCAAAATTTGCAAAATTTGTCAAGACTTATGGGTCAGTTTTCTTGCACTTCAAGGCATATTTTGAAACTACTTTCTTTATGACAGTTGTACCTTGCTATGTCCTCTTTCACATCCTTTTAGAATCATCCCATTTGGATCATTGGTTTGAAAGATACACTCATCTAAAGTTGGTATCATAGACTGAATTTTTTGACAGCATTTAGGCCAAACTGGCCCAACCATTTTGCAGCTATGGAACCTGCACTTTATGGCCATTTTTCACCTCTTTCCACTCATCATTTCAACTTGTGTTCAACATGAAAGATGTTGAGCTCCATGCCCTCTTTCTACTGTTTGTGTTGCCTTGTCATTTGGTCATGTATTCATCAAGTTACAAAGTCTTAAAGTCACCCTGTTGGACTTATTTCCATGTCATGCTGCATAAACCAACCAGCCCTTGCATTTCCTCATTTGGCCATTTGCTTTTGGTCACACTCACTTAAGTTTTGCTACAATTAGAGTTTACTCATACACCTCACTTTTACACATTTTTTTGTTCATTATGCACATAATCAAAGCCAAACACTTTAAGCCCATTTGAAACATTTCAAACCCTACATATTTAAACATCAAAAAACCCTAATCTGAGGTAGTGGTGGCTGCTGTATTTTCAAAGTAAGCAAGGAGCAAGAGACCAAGTTTCATTGACTTTCCATTTTTACAAGTTCTTGAAGCATCTCATTCTCTTTCCATTTCCTCCACACCAAGGGGCAGTGGACCTTGCATCCACTAGGTAAGCTCTAATCCATTCTCTTCCATGGCCTTGTTCATTTCATTTCATGTTTGTTCATTACTCTCACTTCATGCTTACCATCCATATTTCATGTTATTTTTCATTTATGCCATGCTTGTTCCATACTTATTTGCCATGTTAATACCATGCCATGATTGTTTGTAAAGCCCTCAACATGAAACATGTTCATTAAGTTGGAGTTTGTGACATTATTTTTTTGTTGAGTCCGGGTGCATGAAGCCCCCTTGTTGTTCACTTTTCTAAATTCTAGGACCATTATTTTTAATGAAACAAAGTACCATTGTGTTCTACTCGTTTCAAACTTGAATTTTGTTTTTTATACCATCCCATTTCATGAACCATAAAGTGAGATATGTTGTGTGAAAGATTGAGAAAATGGGCTGTTGTTGGTCGCGTTTCCTATGCATGGCTGTAGGGTTTCTATGTTGCATGAGAAACAATGACGTGGCACGCTTCAGACCACTAGATCGCGCGCGTGCAAAATGATCCTGGCCGCTCGCGTTGCATTTTTGTCTTTAGTGACTTAATGAAGCCATGACCGATCGATGGCAATGTCCACATATTTATTTTAAAATGAAGATTTTATTATTCTGTCACGCTGGAATTCATCATGGACTGGGCCTTCATGCGCGCACGCTATCCACACCCCCATGCATTCAAGGCCCACTGCTATTTCACCTTTATTTCCATTCTTTTATTTATTTTATTTTCTGTTTTGCTTTTTAATTAATAAAAATATTTTAGTTATTCACAAAAATACCAAAAAATATTTTTCACATTCTTTAATGTTTTATTTAATTTATTTAATTTTTATTTTCATATTTTATTTAATGCTAATATTTTATTTTAATTATTTATTTCAAATGGTTCTTTTAAGCATACATTTTTCATTTATTTTATTTTCATGACTTAGAATTATTTTTAACTTCTAATTTTTGGGATGAGGGTTGACTAATGTCTCATGGTCAACCTGACCTTTTCTTGGAATTTTATTTCCCATTTTTAATTTATTTTGGATTTATTTTTGACCTAGTTTGCTTGGTTGACTTTTCATTTGACTTCTGTTTTGATTCAATTAATTCAATAACCAATTCTCATTATTTTTAAAATCTTTTTGGTGGATGATGATGTCCTGACCCTACCTTATTTAGTTTAATTTTTCATAATTTTTGTGATTAATTTACTATTTATTCTTGATTTATTTCTAACCTAGTCTTGTTGTTTGACTTTTGATTTGACCTTTGTTTTGATTCAATTAATTCAATAACCAATTTTCATTATTTTTGAAATATTTTTGGGGTATGATGATGTCCTGACCCCACCTAACTTAGATTAATTTTTTATAATTTTCTTGATTAATTTACTATTTATCCCATATTTTTTAAGTTGACTTGACTTTTTAGTTGACTTTTCCATGATTGATGTTTGACTTAGGGATTGCTTAAGGCAATTGAAGAGATCTTTTGATCCTCCCTTGTTCATCTCATATGCCATGTATTAGAGGATTTTCATCTTGATTTTATTTGATCCTTGTATCATTTCCCGATTAAATTATTCATTGATCCTTTGTATGCATAGTTTCACCTGTCTGATCCATCTGATATTTTTTATACTTGTTTCTTTCATCCATGCTTCTATTGTTTGATTGCTTAACATGTTTATACTTCTCATACATTGTCTAATGCTTCTTCATATCATTCTTTTATTTATTTGATTTGATCATATACTTGTTTATATATCCGACTTGTTTGATAACTGTGGCCTACTTGTATGATGTATGAGGCATATATTTTTATTGTGTGATTGCCATGAACAATCCCCATTCATAACAAATGTACCCCTCTCCCATGAAGTGTATAATGTTTATTCTTTCATTCTTTATTCATCTGTTAATACAAGACTAAAACAAACATCCGATAACCATTTCAAAATAAGATCAAAACCTCGATCCAACGTCGAGTAATCATTTTCCAAACTTAACATGACCAACACATATTCATCCATTCTTTTGTAAGTCGATTGCTTCATGCATCGCCATTTCTCTTGTAAGTCAATTGCTTCAGGCATCGCCATCTACCCTTATCCTGTCCTTGCTCCATTCGTCGATCCTTGTTCCGTTTAGGTATCACCCATTAGGTAGAACCCTTTGTATGATAACATAGGTAGGATTCCCTCTTTCTTTGTATGATAACATAGGTAGAATTCCCTTATTCTTTTGTATGATAACATAGGTAGGATTCCCTTATTCTTTGCATGTTAACATTAGGTAGATGTTCCCATTCGTAAATCCTAACTCATAGGTCCACATTGCATGATAACTCTAGGGCAGAGCTTCCCCATTTTTAGACCTTCCGTGCGTCTCCGATCCTGTGGCATGTTACTCCGTTCTATTGCAAAGAGGTAACTGCCTAAGACTCGATTCAGCGAACTGCGACACCTGCTGCTAGGACGTGAACACATTGCCCACTCTCCTTTGACACAACTGGTGTCCTCCTTTGTAAGTCCGTGTTCAGATGGCAATCCCTAGGTAGCCGAACTACGGTAACTCTGATTCTCATGTTCAGATGAGATACGTAGGCACAAGATGCGATGTCTTGCCGAGTTTTTGACTGACAACTAACAACTAATCCTTGTTTGCTTTCGCCCTCGTTGCGATTCTTTTCTCTTGCCCTCGTTGCGATCAAGACCTTCCCTTTCTCTTGCCTAGTTGCAATCGAGACCTTTGTTCCCGTAGTTAGCCGAACTATGTTTTGCTCTGATTCTCATTCCAGATGAGATACGTAGGCATACGACGCGATGTCTTAGCGAGCACACATCTCTTTCACCCATAGGTAGCCGAGCTACGAAGACTCTGATTCTCATACTCAGATGAGATACGTATGCAGTGGATGCGACATCCGTGCGAGTCATTTTCTTTTGACCTTTCTTTTAGTAAATAGTACATTAGATATTACACACACTCTTTAGACAAGAACAACAAGAGTGGATCCCGTAGAGTACTACGGATGCGTAGGGGTGATAATACCTTCCCTTCGCATAATCGACTCCCCAACCCAAGATTTGGTTGCGAGACCTTGTCTTTTCCTTTCCTTTTCTTCAGGTTTACTTCGAGCGTTTCCTTTCCCTCATTTGGGATAAATAACACACGGTGGCGACTCTTCTGTCATTTCTCTTTTTCGCCGGTTGTTTTTTCGCAGGTTGCGACACTAATGTCGTTGACCGGGATGACCTAACCGACCTCCGATACCACATCCCCTAGCTACCCGAACGCGTGACCCTAACTCACATTGATGATTCACCCCATGTGTTTGAGGATTTGAGGGTCCATGAACATCACCATCACCTGCAATGAAGCGCTACCGCCATAGCTGGGTTCGTGACCCATGCCGGAGTAGTTGGGATGTATTTGAGTTATTGGAGGAAGACCAGGATGATTGAAGGGAGACATTGGTGTGAATGATGCGTCGAGGAAAGGTTGAAATGATTGTTGTGGTGTTTGGTAGCCATATGGTTGTTGCATAATCCATTGTGTATGCTTCACTTGCCTGGTTAAGATCCATTCAAGGCCCACTTGTTCATGGTCTATTATGGAGGTTTCTTTGGTTTGTTTAGCATTCATTTCTTTTCCTTACATGTTCATCTTTTGCTTGTCTATGTTCATTGGTTCAAGCCCATTTCCATGGCACCACAATTTCCATTTGATTCAATTCATCCTTATCATTGCATCTGATCATATCCTCACGCTTAGTCCATGTCTAACCTATTTCATCTAGCAAATGTCATTCATGCCATTTGCATTGCCACTGTTGTTTGGTCCATGAATCTTTGATTATGACCTAGTTCATTGTACATCTTGGGCCTTGCTAGATTTTTTGTTTCATGCTTGGCATTGTTCATCCAAGTTATGGTCATGTTCATTAATCCATGATTAGGTATTCATCAAGTTCATCACTTAATCTATTCCATGTTTATTCATGTTATCATGTTCATTCATTTCAATATCTTTCATATCCATACAATTTATTTCAAATAGTCAATGCATTCAAATATCAAATATCATTTCATACAATCACATTCAAAGTTCATACAAGTACAAAGACTACAAAATTGACCATTTATACAACATTTGACTTTTGGTCAACAATTGACTTTTTGCGCGACAACCACAATATTTCGAACTGATTACAATAATCAAACTGATATCATTTGGTACAAACATCACTTCCATAACATCCTTATCATTTTTTACTCGCACTCATCCACGTAAGGCATCGAGTCTTCTCAATACTTCTATTTTTTTTGCCTTTAGGTATGTTTCAGTCTAACCAACGAACCAACTCACATCAATGTGGGTTAGGGTCACGTGTTCGGGTAGCTAGGGGATGTGGTACCGGAGGTCGGTTAGGTCATCCCGGTCAACGACATTAGTCTTTATGGTATTCTTATGTAAACGCATATTAATATTAATATCAATTGATCCGATTTCGACTTTTATCTAAAATGTACATTGTTTTTCAAAAAAAATTACGCAATACACAGAGGCGCCAGACCAATTGGCGTCCTCTCTTCTTTTTTACACATGGGCGTCAATTGGATTGACAACACCAGGTGCACTAGCCAATCCAATTGGCGCCACCTCTTTAACTTAGAGAGCATGCGCCAATTCATCTGGCGCCACCTCTTCAAAGTTGGGTACTTTGAGAATTAATCTGAAAAGTGGATTATTTTGGGAATTTTTTTGACACTATTTATTTTGCAGTTTCAAAGAAGTAAGGGTGTTCATGATTCATGAATTGTACTTAATTAAACTATATTAATAATTTGATATTTAATAATCATATTAATAAAAATATAGTTAATAAATAAAGCGGGTTTAGTTTAGTTTAACATCAATTTGTATTTATAAATTGATTTTATGTTGTGAACACTTTTAGAGCCAAATTTTTTTCAGTTTTTTTATTTTAGAAATAAAATAAAAATAAAAATAAAATCATTTTTTAAACTTTCAGGAAAAAATATTTTTAATTTTAAAAAAATAATTTCAGAAAAAAAAGTTTTTTATTTTAAAAAAATAATTTCAGAAAAAAAGTTTTTTATTTATTATTTTCATGAAAAATGAATTTTGTACTTGCAATTTCCAAAAATAAATAAATAAGTTTTTTTTTTCAAAAAAGTTGATTTAGAAAAAAAATATTTCTTTCAAGGACTCTTTTTTTTTCTTCGAGAAAGACTCTTTTTTTTCGAGAAAAAAAGTAAATTTTTTATTTTCAATTTTTTTTTAGATTTTAGATTTTCAGAACAGAACCCTAATACAAAACATTTTTTTCATTTACAAAAAACACAAATGTTATTATAGGGAAGATTAAAAATGCATTAAGATAAAATATGAACAAATGGTGAATATATAACACTTTATTTATATTGAGACACAATTGCATACACTTATTTGTCTGGTAAAGCAAAAAATTAAAACGAATCGAAACATGTGTCGCTGGCTAAATATCTTGGTGGTATACCATTGGACTTTTGTGCATTTGATTCTTTATCAATGTTGTTCAATTTCTCGAATTCTTGCATCCTTTCCATAAAATGATCTGGCCAAGTCTCGGCTTTTGTGGTTGAATGAGTCATCCACTCAGGTGATGTAAGTGGTATAAGACATCTTGGTTTCAAGTAAACTTGAACAAAATGACTTGATTTTGAAAGCCACCCAATACACATGATACGATCATTTGGGTTTTGAGGTGGGGCGATGCGCAGTGGGAAAAAGGTTTCTGAAAAACCGTAGTGTGTCAGGTCAACATACACTCTATCATACATACATGATATTAGGTGACCCATGTCAGAGAAACACATCCATTTTTCCTCTGGTGTAGGACCGCTAAGGAAAAGAACAAGAGACTCATAAACTTCATCAGATTTTTCTTTCTTTTTGTACAACCGTGTTTATGATTCTTTATGCGTCTTCAACTCTTGGGTAAGTTGATGACAGACAAATGTATGCTTATCTTCTCCTTTATCGAGTAAAGCCAAAATGATTCGGCAACCGCAATTACCATCCCCTATAACATTGACGATCCTCTTGATATATTTATATATAAAATCAACATCTTCTTCCGAGCACCTTTTGTTTTTACCGTTTGAGAGGGCGGTTTCATGTAGGTGGTTTTCGGATAGGCAATCTTCCTCAATTATTCTTTGATGTGGAGTTTCATATTGTCATCGACTTTCAAAAATCTATCTTGTATCACTTCCCATTCGGTCGAAATAGAGATATTCAATTTACCGTCATTCATGACACCATCATCATCAAACCTAAGTCTCTTCCAATGAGTGAAAACCTCATCCATTTTTATTAGGTCACCAAGTTTTACTTTTTTAGAAATAACATAAGCACATGTGAGACCATATTTTTCATAATTATTCATCCACACTTTACGTTATCAAAGCCTACACTATCAACTCGTTTAGCCTCGTGAAAAGTATAGTTCAAACTCGCCTGAGAAATGTTATCGACCAACTGAGAATATAAAGTGTTCTCTTTAAATATGTGTTCCAAAACTATGATGTTCCGACCATATTCTTAGTTGAGATAACACCAACCATCTCCAATAATGGAAGTCTATACTTGTTGGTCTTGTAGGTTGAATCAACTATGAGCACCGTAGGAAACATGTTGAACAACTTTATGGAATCAGGATGAGTCCAAAATATATCTCTAACAATAACTCCATCCTCGCAAGTTCGGTACCTAGACATGTAACTGTTATCATCCAACAATTTCAAGAGTTGTTCCATCTCAGCTTTATCCCCCCCTAAGCGCCTTGTTAGTTAGGTACTGAATATTATAAACTTGCTTGATATTTGATATATTTCCGGATTGTTTCCATTTCAATATTGCAAGCATATTTTTCTGTTAAACCAGATTCAAGGTCATGTCAGCAACACATTCCTTATCTTCTGGCATGAGCCGACACACACTAGGATGTCCGACTAATTTTTACACAAATCATTGTTATGAAAACCACATCACATTAAATCTCCTATTTTTGTTTGCCAACATGTAACCATGCACCTTGAACGGGCACTCACATTTTCTAGAACCAATCTCGTCTCTTTTAAAATTCTGTAGAAGAGTTATATATTTCCCGCTTCTTTCGCACGTCATTGTCACAAAAGCTCATCTTCTATCCGAACCATTATCGGACCTTCTGATAACCACACCAAATTCAAGTTTAGATGCCTCAATATGAATCCATTAAAGCATTTAATCACGAGATTCAAACTCTTGCTTGTTTTTAAATCAGTTGCTAACATCTACCGCCTTTATGACAACAACTTGGACATCCGAAGAAACAACTTATTTTAGGAAAAAATCGGGGTACACCGTATCTAATGAAAACAATTACAATATAACAACATATAAGCGCTACTACTGAAGACAGAACTGGAAGTCAAACACAAAGAACTTCCGGAGATGCATCTCCAGACAAGTTCATACTCGTCCCGAAGAAAAAAGCATGATTAATGTGAGCAAAACAGAGATAAATGAAGGATCTTTACCTGAAATTCTATCTTCTTTTTCTCCGTATGACGTGATGAACCAAAAGAATGGAGATTTGAAGTGAAAAAATGGATTGAGAATAGAGAGTTTTTGGTGAAGGGTTTAGTTGAAAACCAACTATGGCAACAATGGTTATGTGATCATGCAACTTCTTCTTTTATCAAATATTTTCGGAGATGCATTTCCAGAAAGCTCTGACATGCAAAGGTGACAAAAACTTTCAAAATCCCGCCCATAGTTCCGGAGATGAATCTCCAAAATTTCTATTGAATTGGTAAATAAATAAGGTATTTATTAAAATGTTCTGGAGATTCATCTCCAGAATAAAAATAACTCAACTTGCAGGACGCCTTTCAGAATGACCCTTGTTGAGTATGTAAGAGGTGCGTCTCGAGATGCATCTTCGGAAACAAGGGCATTTTTGGAAATTTGTCTGGTGCAATAGAAACATATAGGATGCGTTAAGAAATTCTCTAAAGATAATCATGCTGAAGTGGGTTTGGTGTGGGTATCAAGATTGTTGTTGCAGGCGAGGTCAATTATGTAAGCCTATTTAGTCAAAAATGCTACATCACACACCATAGAAAACCTTTTAAGTTTATTAGGCCGACCTACATAAGTAAATACAAATAATTTTTTATTAATATTTTCAATAATTTAAACTTATTATCTTTTTTTGTTGTTGTTGTTGCATATTTAGATATATTATTACTGTTAACTAGAATTGAAATATGATATTTAAATATTAAAATAAAGTTTAATTATCTTTGAGAACTTATAAAAAAAGCTAAAAACAACTTATGAGCAACGACATAAGTTGTTTTCATAAAAAAATTCAAATAAATAGTCTCATAAAACTTATGTCATTAGGTAAGCTCAAATATGTTAATTCAAATAGACCATTATTCTTGTTGATTTTTTTAGCTCATTAGTCTTTTTTTTTGGGGTCTAGAAACCTGTAATGGTAAAAAAGATACAGGTGCTCATGTTCCTTTTGCAAGTGCAGGGGACTCGAGACCTTAGTAGATTTATAACAATTGTGAGTGGTTAGAACTTGGGATGTAACACCTCGGAATTTGATTAATTTATTTAATTGAATTATTCGTATTTTATTTAATTAATTGGTATTTGATGTGCTTTTAATTAAATAAGTATAGTGAGTTATATATGTTGTGGGGCATTGGTGGGGGTAGTGAGAGTCTTGGTAAGGTGGTAGAAGAATTACAATAATTAAAATAATTAGAATTATAGTTATTTTGATTAATAATTAAAATAAATTAGAAAAAGAGATTTTTGGGTGGAAAGTAGGAAAATAGAGAATATGAGGGGAGTGGTGAAAGTTGTAAAGTTGTGTCTTAGTGAAGTTTTTAAGAGATTAAAAATTAGGTTAGAGATAAATAATATTTAGTAGAATTTGGAGAAAAAGAATACGTGAAAACAGAATTTTGAGAGAAAAGGGTAAAAACAAGGCTAGGACTTGAAGAGGGAAGAGCAACCTTGATCCAAATCTAAAATTTTCAAACAATCTAAGGTAAGGGGGAAGAAAGAGATTTAATATGTGTATAGCATGAAGGGTAGAGAAGAAATATCCTTACTCTCTTTAAGGATTGTTTGATTTGTTCATAGATTATTGTTGATTGTGTGTGGTTTGAAATTTGGTGAATTGAGGTGTGAATATTGAATTTCTTATGCTGAATTACGTGTATAATATTTTGTTTTATGTACGTAATATTTATGCCATTATTGGAGTTTTTGGAGGTTGAACATAATCGTGATTTTGGTGAAATTGAATGATTACTTGGTGTAATTGTGTGATATAACATGTTATAAAGATGTTATAACCTATAATACATTTTTATGTGCATATTTGGGTGAATGGGGATTGAAATTTGGAGTCAAGGGGACTTCCATGACAAAAAAGCATATTTATGTCTTCTGGTGCAAGGTGACAGGCGTCACCCAGATGATAGGTTACCCATCATGCACCTTGAGACGTTGACGAGCATCAGTGTTATGACGGGGAGACTGTCATGGTCCCCAGACTTATCTTTCAAGCCAGTCGTCATGATGATGTCAGTTTGGGATTTATAGGAAGGTGGAGGGCATCACCAGGGTGACGAGTTATCCATCAGGCTGTCAGAATGGGTGTCCTCGCCCCTATGGCTTGATATGGATTGTCGGTTCAGATTTTCGAGGTGTTTCTGCTGTTTGGGGTGATGTATTACTATTGTTTAGCTACTTGACGTTGTGAATTAATTATTTATGAATTCAATTAATTAATTATGTTGGAATTATCATTGTTGAATGATAATGGTATTGCTTACATGTTTCTGTATATGGTATGAGATACATTCAGTGTTGTTTTGTGTTATTATATGATTATATGGTGATTAATTATGTATTTGTTGGTGTACATTTTTGTTGTAATTGGTGGATAGTAATTAAGAGCGGGAGATTACTATTCTGTGTCAATGCATGTTATTTATGGTCAGAAAGGGGTCGTAAACATTATTATTGTTATTGTATTGATTTGTATGGACATGCATTATTGTGTCGTGTCATTGAAAGAGGCATGTCACAATGTATGTATGTGTGTGTGTGTGTTGTGTGTGTGTGTGTGTGTGTGTATGTGTGTGTGTGTGTGAGAGAGAGAGAGAGAGAGAGATTATGGTGATGTTGATTGTGTATTGAATGTGTGTTATGCCGTATGTTTCTTTACCTTCGCATTCTTTATCTGTTCATATTAAATTTTGTTTCTCACCCCTTTGCTGGATATTGTACTCCATGGATATCTTGCATAGGCTCGGGAGTAGAGTCATTGTTGTTTGTGGAAGGTGGCTTGTGGACCTATTCTTTGTTTCTTTAGTTTTCTTTTTATTGCACATTAGCGTTTTAGTGATCTAGTCGTGTAATATCGGGGGCGGGCATTTGTATATTTTTGAGTTGATGTTGTTTTTGGTTTTAAAAGTTCAATACTTTATTGATGGAGTTAATTTGAAAGATTTTTAGTATGTTGATTCCGCTGTGTAATTTCAAATGTTTTGTTGAGTTTTAGATGGTGGTCGTCGGTGACACCTTAAATTGTCGAGTAATACTTTTTATATAAGTTTTGGGGTTTATTGTGTTACATTAGTGGTATCAGAGTCTGGTCGGTCCATCTGCCAGGTTTTTAACATGTTAATTATTCCCTAGTATGTGACATGTGTGTGTACACTATTGATGTGTTATTTCTTCTAATGTTTGTTTGTTTGTATGCAGAGAAATGGCTGGAAGAAACAACCAAGCAATTTTCGATGCTTTGGAGTCAGTGGCTCATGCGCTACAAGGTCAGCCCGTATCATGCTGGTGATGAGTTCTTTGGATTGGGGAAGTTTCAGAGAAATGATCCGCCGACTTTCAAGGGAATATATGATCCAGAGGGTGTACATACATGATTTAGAGAGGTTGAGATTATTTTTGAGTGATGACCTTCACTAAAGTTCATAAGGTACAATTCGGTACTCACATGTTGTCAGAAGAGCCTGAAGACTGGTGGAATACTGGAGGCTGTTGGTACTGAGATTACATATGTTGTGTTCATAGCATATTTCCTAGAGAAGTACTTTCCAGAGAGTGTGCACAGTAAGAAGGATATCGAGTTCCTCAAACTAAAGTATGGAAATATGACAGTTGTTGAATATGCTGCTAAGATCGAAGAATTGATGAAGTTTTGTCCATACTACAATGGTGCGGTTGCTAAGGGGTCGAAGTGTATCAAGTTCGAAAGTGGATTGCGCCCCTAGATCAAGCAAGGTATTGGGCACCATGAGATTCACAAATTTCCTATGCTGGTAAGTAAGTGTAGGATATATGATGAGGATAGTAGAACACATTATGTTTACTATAAGAGTCTTAGTGAGAAGAAAGGGAATAATCAGTATCGTGGGAAATTGTATAGTGCTCCAACTGAAAAGGGGAAACATAGGGTCTTAGATGAGAAAAGACTAAGTGGAGGAGAGACACCCACTTCTGTAAAGTGTTTTAAGTGTGGGATCGCAGGTCATCGTGCCAATGACTACAAGAGTTCTAAGAATAAATGCTTCAAGTGTGGGAAGACTAGACATCTTATTGTTGATTGTAAGAGTAATAGTCTAACTTTCTTCAACTGTGAAAAGCCATGTCACAATTAGTACTCATTCCAGAAACCTAAGAAGGTTCAGTCTAGAGGGAAAGTTTTTTCTTTGAGTGGGTCAGAGACTACTAGTTCAAACATATTCATTTGAGGTACATGTTTTATTAATGGTACTCCGTTGATTACTATTATTGACACGGGTGCAACATATTCTTTTGTTTCGCTTGATTGAACAGAGATTGAGTTTAAAATTGTTTGCTATGTGTAACACCTCAAAATTTTCCCTCCTCTCTTGGGACTAGTTTAGCATATTGCATCTCATTTTTAGGACATTAGGCATTACATCTTTGCATACCATGTGGAAACAATGAGCAAGTCATCCTCCTAAGTCTTTCTTAGAAGATGGAGAGGTTAAGGGATGCAAGCCTGAGGGTCTTATTGGATTGATCACCAATCATCTGAGGGTTTGTGCTTCAATTAGGGTTTTTTGGTTCCTCAAAGAGGTTGAGTATTATCTTGATTGGAATGGTACATCATCATCATCATGGTTCATTATTCATGCTCAGATTCCTTGGGATTAGGGTTTTGACCTCTGGTCAACCCTAATCAGTTGCATTATACCAATCAGGGATTTTCAAGGAGATGAGGTCTTCAATGAGATGGGGGTCATCATATGATTTTTTTGATCTTGTATAAGCTAGGGTTTCATTTTGGAGTTATTTCATCAAGAGATTGAGGTTCAAAATCATCTGTGCATGACCAAGTCATCTATCAACCACAAAAGTCAACTACAAGTCAACTGTTGGATTTGGAGGTGGGAAGTGAGTAGAAATACTTCATTCATGTTCAAACAAGTCTCATTTGACATTTCAAACATCAACATTGAAGAATTTAAAGTCAGGACAAAACTTTCCAAAAATAAAAAGTGACCTATAATTTGAATTTGCCAAAAATGGAAATGTTTTCAACTCAAGATTACATCATCAAGAAAGCTTCAAAGGAAATTTTGTTGAACATGAAAGTTGTAGATCTTTCTCTCCCATTTCCAAAAAGTCCAAGATCATCAATTTCTCATGTGTGGTTAAGGAGATATGGTTCAATCTTGACAAAGTGAACATGGAACTTCAAATGGGCATAACTTCTCAACCAAAACTCCAATTCAAGTGGTTCTTTTTGCTAAATTCTCCTTTTAACCTCTAGTTTCCAAATCTTGCATTACATGACATGCATTACATTCACATGAATATTTGTAATTTCACTTGATTTTTGGAGGGAAAATGTGGAATTTAAATTTTGTACATCATTTGCACATGCTACCATTGCATTTGGCTCCAAAACATCATTTGAAGTGAATTTGAAGGGAAATTCGTGCATTATTCACCATGCACACCATGCAAAGAGGTGAAATCCCAATTTTGCACATACACTCCCAAATTGCTAATTACATTTACCAAATGGCTTAAGATTAATTAAACATGATTAGTGGAGCATATATAAGCATAACCATAACTGTTTTTCACTAACAACAACTCATAATTTCAGATCTAGATCTAGAACTCTCAAATTTTCTCTCAAAAATTTCTTCAATTTTCTCCAAACAACTTGCATTTCTCTTGCTTGATTCATCATCCTGGAGCATTATCAAGGAGATTTGCACGTGGAACTGGTTGAAACAGAGCTGAATTGAAGCACATTCAAAGCATGAAGCATTAATGGTGAATCCAAAATTTGTTGAAATCGTGCACAATTAATCCTCAATTTCTCTTCCAATCAACTGTACAAGCATCATAGAGAAGCATTGGAGCATTGCAAGGCCTGAATCCATTGAATTTCAAAGCTGCTCATCAAGAGGTCACAATTTCGATCTCTCTAATTCTTAAAATTATCATGCTAATGTTGTAGATCTTGCAATGCTGAGTGTTCTGAGCTTTAAATCATTGAAATCCATGCAATATTGAGTGAGTTAGGTCGATTTAAAGTTTCATGTGCAAATGTTCATGGCTTCGATTCTCTTTGTATGTGGTGATTTAGACTTAGCCATGCCTTGATTCATGATCCATGATGTATGTGCTACGTTTTGATATGCTCATTTTGAAAATCTGGAGCAAATGTTCTTGAGTGTTCTTGAGCTCTACTGTTCATGGCTGGCCGCGCGAGGAAGATGAAGTTCAATATTTTTGAGAACGCTTTGATCCATATTTTACCATGCAAAACCGTGGCCTTTGTGTTTCGCTAGGGTTCGAATCCCATTGGCTGCATGAAGCTGTCGCATTACGCGAAAAACCGGCGGGAAAACAAGAACAACAGAGCCGCCACCGTGCGTTATTTATCCCCAAAGAGGGAAAGGAAACGCTCAGAGTAAACCTGGGAAAAAGCATGGTCTCGCGACCAAAGAGAATGGGATCGGGAGTCGGTTATGCGAAGGGAAGGTATTAGCACCCCTACGCATCCGTCGTACTCGACGGGATCCACGCACAATAGGAAGGAAAATGGTTGCTAAAACACTGCTCAAACACACATCTACACAGGCTGAAAGAGACACAAGAAAACAGACAAGACTGACTCGGCAGGATATCGCATCCTGGGCCTACTTAGTCTATCAAGCATAGACATCAGAGTCAAAGTAGTTCGGACTAGGGAAACGACACATGCTCGCTAGGATGTCGCATCCTATGCATACGTATCTCCTTAGGATGAAGGAGAATCAGAGCATTCGTAGCTCGGCTAACACGCACTCAAACAAACACAGGCAAAGGCAAACGTGGAGTCTGAATGCCAATTACTGGACTTACATCAGCATCCGAACCAAAAACACACACAAGGAGGCAAACGTGGAGCCTGAATGCCAATCACTGGGCTTACATCAGCATCCGAACCAAAACACACACACTGGAACCCGAATGCCACTCGATGGACTTACATCAGCTTCCAAGCACACAACAAGAAGAAGGGTCTCGATTGCAACTAGGGCAAGAGAAAGGGGAGGTCTCAATCGCAACGAGGGCGAGAGAAAAGCATTAGTGTTAGTTGTTAGTCAAACTCGACAAGACATCGCCTCTCGTGCCTACGTATCTCATCTGGACATGAGAATCAGAGTTGCCGTAGTTCGGCTAAACTATTCCTGTTGGTTTGTGTTTTTTAGGTGGACAACGTCACTACGCAATCTACCGGATGCTCGACCTTTGGAGACTTACTCACCTGTAGTAGAAGGAGTTGACGTATCCTTAAGAGAGGATAATGTTTGTTTGTGTTTTAGGAAAGCTCAAGCAAGAAAGGAAGTCCTATACGAAGGAACCGTGCTACCTTAATTGACATGCAAACGAGACTACGCGGAGTCTAGCAAACCTAGGGGATACAATCACACCACACAAACATATACAACATGAAATAAACACACCAACAAGGGGCTCAAACATCAGGGCTAGGCTTTAGTCGAGGGGTCATATCAACCTCAACAAACAAGCCTCTGTATCGGGGTAAGGTTAGCTCTTAACCTTGCCATTGAGGGGCTAAGGTGAAGCTGATGAAAGGTGAGTGAAGATTAGACTTCACAACTCTTATCCCTGACCAGGGAGAGCTTCAGACAAAGGAGCGTGGGTCTAGAATGGAGGGACCCTTCTACGCTCAAGACTCTGACTCGATTATGCAACAGCACAAGATCTTGGGTTTGTGTCCCAATGCATCAACACACAGCCGTGTGAGCAGAGGGACGACTCAACAGAATAGCGGGGGATAGATTGCATATCCCTTGGGTTCCGCCAATTGCCTCATAGAGGTCTTCACCTGCTTGGGCACAAATGTAAACAACCACAAACATCGCCTCTTAAGGAGGACTTCAGACAGTTGCCTGGCCAAGTAACAGACCAGGTCTTCCAGACTACATGGAGAATAGAAGTCCTACCTCAAGTGGTTTAAAAAACCAAGCAACAGCAAGCAAGTTCTTAAAGAACTGTAAGCGACTAAATGTACCTGAAATCAATCAAGTATCATCAGTACTCAGACAAACCAACAATAAACAGCAAATGTTAATCTATACAGACAACACAAGTCAATGCACACAAGTGCGAGCTACAAGCCCAAGCTCAAGCATCAACCTACAACACAAAGTCATGTTAGTTCATAAACACCAACCAAACTCAATTCAAATTGCCTTGAAGCAATCTCCTTAAGCATTGTGCATTTCATCCTGAAAATCCACACCAAATGTGAGAAACTAGACCACTAGGCCAAGCCTAGGGTCCAAAAGGGATAAAAAGTTCTAAACAGCAAGTAATATTCAACCAAAATCATATTAAAACAATTCAAAAGAAAATGCAATTGGTCACATGCTCATATCATTCACCATTATCATTTCATGCACAATTTAA
The DNA here is from genome assembly GCF_024323335.1 of Lathyrus oleraceus. NCBI lineage: Eukaryota > Viridiplantae > Streptophyta > Magnoliopsida > Fabales > Fabaceae > Lathyrus > Lathyrus oleraceus. The sequence continues at coordinate 144,249,719 of NC_066585.1, read as the reverse complement.
CCTTAATCATGCAATTTGCAACTTCAAATAACCAAACAGAACTATCTCACTCAAAAGCATACCAAATCAATTCAATTAATTCCACAAAAATTCACACCTGAACAGGACACATTCAAGGTATAGCATGTCAATTATGTGAAGGCACTTGAAAAATGGCCTTTTTATGTGAAGGCTTTTGGCAAAATGTGATGATGGATTATGAAAGTACACATTAAATGTGATTTGCTCAAAGAGAAACCATCCAATTTGGCCACTCCATGTGAGAGTTATGACACTTTGAATTCGGGCGTTTCTGGAAAATGACTGGACCATATCTTGCTAACCACACATGGGAATTTCAAGTTCTTGGACTTTTTGGAATGGTGAGATCAAGATCTTCAACTTTCATGTTGGACAAAATTCCATTTGAAGCTTGTATGATGAAGTTATTTTGAGGAGAAAAAGTTTCCATTTTGGGCAGCTGAAATTACAGGTCACCTGCCATTTTAGGAAACTTCTTGTCTGACCTCCAAATCTTCAACCTTGGTCTTTGATATGTCAAATGAGACTTGTATGGACATGAATGAAGCCTTTCAAACCATCTCCCACCTTCCAATCCATAAAATCAGGCACAGTTGACCACAGTTGACTTTTTAGGGATTCTGGTTGACTGAACAATGACTGATGACTTCTGAGCATCCAATCTTTGTCCAAATCACCTCACAATGATCCTTAGACCATATGAACTTGATAAACCAATCCTAGGGCTTTGTCCCAATGAAAATAGCACTGGCTTGCTTGACTGACTGATTCTCCTGATCAGTTTGACCCAATTGGTCAGCTGAACTTGCACTTGGGCAAATGGACAATGCAATGTTATGCAGTGGCCTATGTTATGTTATGACCTAATATGAAATGAATGTACAAAAAGTAGGGTGCAAATTTGAGGTGCTACAGAAGCGCTCATGCAGCGTTCTGATTGGCCAGACTTGGATTAAATGAAACGCAGAGTTTCATCACCTTGGCGCCATTCCATTTTCAAATTAAATAATAATAATTCAATTAATCCACTTCATTTGTTTCTTTTTATTTCATTTTCATTTTCAATTTTCCAAAAATCATATATAATTGAAAATTGCTCCAAAAAATATGAGGTTTTTGTATTGGATTCCTTATTTTGTCTAGTATTTTTGATCATTTTTCCATAAATTGTGCTTAGCTGGATTTCAGTTTGTGCTAGGGTTTGTAAACATGTATGCCTTTTGTACCTTGCCTTGCCATATCATTTGTGAAATGTTGAGCTTTTATCCAATGAATCTGAAATTTTACATGTTGAAACTAGACTCATGGCTTGAAATTATGGTGTTGATTTGGCATTTTTATCTTTCACCATTTCTGTTTTATGAATGTGCTAAGTTAGGTGTGACAATTTGTGTCACACCTTGTGATGTCCAACTTGATTGATGTATTTGCCTTACCAAATGAATTCCAATTGTCCTGATTTTTTGTATGATGCTTGATATGAATGTTGTGATTGCTCATGATTTTTGTTGGAATTTTTGGAATCATTTCTGATTTAATTGAGATTTTTCATTCTGGATGGTCACATTTGAGCTTTAAAATAGTCTTGAACTTCAATTGATCATGAAATGGATTTGGTAATTGATATTGAGATGAGACCTTTTGGATTGTTTCAAGATGTGTTTGAAGTTGATTCATGTTAATTTTCAGCTTCTGTTTTGAATTTTTTCTCCATCTTTGACCCTAGGCCTTAACCTAGTGGTTGGTTGCTTATGTTTGAGCTTTGATTTCAGGTTGAGCATTCAAGTTCCATAATTATTGGTGCTCTATCACTTGAGCCTTTGATGTTTACTTTTGGCTACTAACCTTGTGTGTTTTGTAGGGTTGTTAACTCATTTGAGTTTGACTTGTTGGCTTATGCCTTTGCTCATTGGGTTTGACTGTTTGATATTCATGATTGTCTGTTTGTCTGTATAGTTGAATTGATTTGTGTGATGTTTCAACAGGTACATAAGTTGCTTAAGTTCAATTTGAACTTGCTTTTGCTTGGTTGCTTAACCATTGAGGTATAACTCTTGACTTCATGTAGTCTGGAAGACATGTCCTGTTATGTGGGCATGCACCTGCCTGAAGCCCTCCTTAAGAGGCAATGCTTGTGAATGTTTATTTTTTGTACCAAGCAGGAAAAGACCTCTTATGAGGCAATTGGCAGATAAAAGAGATGTGTAATCCATCTCCTGCTATTCAGTGTGTCATCCACTTTGCTCACACCTTGTGTTGATGCATTGTGGATATTAACCCAAGATCTTTGTTGTGTCAGTCATATGTGGAGAAGAGTTCCAACTTTCTGAACTCCCACACTTTCATTTGTCTGAAGCTCTCCCAGGCCAGGGATAAGAGCTGTGAGGTCTTACCCTCACTTCCCATTTCATCTACTTCACCCTAACTCTCAATGTTAGGGTTAAGAGCTAACTACACCCGATTCCAGTTGGCTTGTGTTTCACAGCCTAACCTTGTATGAGCCCATTTGTTTGCATATAGTGTGTGTGCTTGCTTTTTGTGCTTGTATGATTTTGCCTGTGCTGTTTAGGATAGCTTGCTGCTTGTGCAAGTTAGATAGAAACCTCAACCTAGGACCATTGTGGATTACATGATAACTATTAGGCTCGAGTCAGTCTCCCTTTTAGTTTGTCATTTCTCAGTCTCTGGTTAGGTTAGAAGTTTTTTCTCTGATAAGGGGAACTACGTTGCCCTGATCCTCATACCATATGAGGTACATAGGCAGGAGATCGTGTGAGATCTCTCCGGGCACCCTTTTCCTTTTTTTTGGTGTGTGTTTGCTTGACAGCTAGCAGGCTCGAGTACCAGACTCCCTGTTAGTTTGCTTGTTCAACTTTTTCGTTGCTTTTGACGACTCAGCGTCCGGTTAACCTCTTGTTTTCTTGGAGTCTGACGTAAGTCCAGCGATTGGCAGTTGGTTTCCTGTGTGTGTTTGTTGGTTCGGAGTCTGATGTAAGTCCAGCGATTGACATTCAGTTTCCATGTTTGCCTGTTTGTGTGGAGTCTGACGTAAGCCCAACGATTGGCAGTCGGTTTCTTGTGTGTGTGTTTTGTTTCGGTGTGCGTGAGCCGAACTACGGTAGCTCTGATTCTCATTCCAGATGAGATACGTAGGCATATGATGCGATATCCTAGCGAGCCTGTTCCCCTCTTCTTCCACCTGTGTCTTATTCCAGTGTGTGTGTGCATTCTTTTGAGCAGTGTTTAGCAACCTTTATCCTATCCTTTTGAGCGTGGATCCCGTCGAGTACGACGGATGCGTAGGGGTGCTAATACCTTCCCTTCGCATAACCAACTCTCGATCCCATCTCTCTTTGGTCGCAAGACCATGTCTTTTCCAGGTTTACTTCGAGCGTTTCCTTTCCCTCTTTTGGGATAAATAACGCACGGTGGCGGCTCTGTTTGTTTTGTTTTTCCCGTCGGTTGTTTTTCGCGGATGCGACACTATGGTTGAAAGTATGATTATTGATACCCCAACTAATGGTTCGGTGACTACTTCGTGGGTGTGTTTGAACTGTCTACTGACTAATTATGGTAAGATTTTTGGAATGGACTTAGTCTATCTACCGCTTGTCGCATTACGCGAAAAACCGGCGGGAAAACAAGAACAACAGAGCCGCCACCGTGCGTTATTTATCCCAAAAGAGGGAAAGGAAACGCTCAGAGTAAACCTGGAAAAGACATGGTCTCGCGACCAAAGAGAATGGGATCGGGAGTCGGTTATGCGGAGGGAAGGTATTAGCACCCCTACGCATCCGTCGTACTCGACGGGATCCACGCACAATAGGAAGGAAAATGGTTGCTAAAACACTGCTCACACACACACACTGGCTGAAGGAGACACAAGAAAACAGACTGAAACTGACTCGGCAGGATATCGTATCCTGGGCCTACTTAGTCTATCAAGCATAGACATCAGAGTCAAAGTAGTTCGGACTGGGGAAACGACACATGCTCGCTAGGATGTCGCATCCTATGCATACGTATCTTCTTGGACGAAGAAGAATCAGAGCATTCGTAGCTCGGCTAACACGCACACAAACGGGAACAGGCAAAGGCAAACGTGGAGCCCGACAACCAAATGATGGAATTATGTCGGCATCCGAACCAAAGCACACTCAAAAGGGCAAACATGGAGCCCGACAACCAATTGATGGAATTATGTCAGCATCCGAACCCAAAACACACTCAAAAGGGCAAACATGGAGCCCGACAACCAATTGATGGAATTATGTCAGCATCCGAACCCAAAACACACAACAGCATGTAACAAGAAGAAGGGTCTCGATTGCAACCAGGGCAAGAGAAAGGGGAGGTCTCAATCGCAACGAGGGCGAGAGAAAAGAATTAGTGTTAGTCGTTAGTCAAACTCGACAAGACATCGCATCTCGTGCCTACGTATCTCATCCGGACATGAGAATCAGAGTTGCCGTAGTTCGGCTAAACTATTCCTGTTGGTTTGTGTTTTTTAAGTGGACAACGTCACTACGCAATCTACCGGATGCTCGACCTTTGGAGACTTACTCACCTGTAGTAGAAGGAGTGGACGTATCCTTAAGAGGGGATAATGTTTGTTTGTGTTTTAGGAAAGCTCAAGCAAGAAAGGAAGTCCTATACGAAGGAACCGTGCTACCTTAATTGACATGCAAACGAGACTACGCGGAGTCTAGCAACCTAGGAGAGATGATCACACCACACAAACATATACAGCATGAAAATAAACACACCAACAAGGGGCTCAAACATCAGGGTTAGGCTTTAGTCGAGGGGTCATATCAACCTCAACAAACAAGCCTCTGTATCGGGGTCAGGATAGCTCTTAACCTTGCCATTGAGGGGCTAAGGTGAAGCCAGATGAAAGGTGATGAGGGGTGTGCCTCATTGCTTCTATCTCAAGTCAGAGAGAGCATCAGACAAGGGAGCGTGGGTCCAGAATGGGGGGACCCTTCTACGCTCAGGACATAGACTCGACTGTACAATGCACAAGATCTTGGGCTTGGATCTCGATGCTACAACCATGTAATGGGAGCAAGGAGAAGACTCACAGAATAGTGGGGGATAGATTGCTTATCCCTACCTTCCACCAATTGCCTCAAATGAGGACTTTCCCTGCTTAGGACAAATATAAACATACACAAGCATTGCCTCTTAAGGAGGACTTCAGACAGTTTTGCCCGGCCCCGGTAACAGCCGGGTCTCCAGACTACATGGAGTTTAGGAGTCCTACCTCAATGCAAATTGCTTAAGCAAGCAAAGCAAAGCAAGTTCTTAAGAGAACTGAGCGACTAAAGGGTACCTGGAAACAATCAAGTAACATCAGCATCCCAACATAAACAGACAACAACACAATGTTCAATTAACAATATTCAATCATACAATAATGTGCATAGCACAAGGCTCATATGTACCAAACACCCTACAAAACAAATTGGTTAGTGTATAAGTCAAGTAACAAATCCAAAATGTGGCAAATCTCCTTAATCATTATCTTTAACCTGAAAAGGCACAATCACACTCAAAGGTAAGTAACATGACCACTAGGACTAGCCTAGGGTCAAAAGGATGGAAAAATCCTAAGACAGCAACCAATTCATGATTAAAATCAAGTTAGATCAATAACAAAGGGATCCCAATTGGTCCCATATCCAAACTATATCCCTATTTCAAATTATGCAACATATAAGGCAAATGAAACAATATTGAGTCTCATACAAACAACCAGCAAGATCACATCCAATTACATGTCAAAAAGGATCCAAAAAATCCACAAAAATTACATCTCAACCAGAAGGTATTCCACAAGTTGCATATTAAATTTCAAGGGATTTGGACTAGTAGATCAATGGGAATTAATTAAACATGGTACAGCATGCAAAACAACACCAAATGAAGTCAAAAATTATGCATCAACTTCCATCTAATGGTAAACAGCAATGGTTTATTAAAAATTCATGGGACCAAAGCCAAAAGCTACATTAATGTGTCAAGAACTATCCTACCAAGTTTCATGGCCATTGGATTAATTATGTGCATATGGCAACATAAATGGTAAAGGTTACACCTATGGGACCCTAACATGCTAGGCAGCAAGAAAAAATAGGAATTAAATCGAAAATGGATTGCAAAAATCCACAAAAAATCTCAGTGGTAGCTAACATGTCAAATGAGTTCCCTGCAAAATTTTAGGGCCATTGGCCAATGGGAAGTATGGCAAAATATTTGGGGAATCCAGCATATCTAATTATGTCACATATATACATGTCCAATTTCAATAATTCATATGTATCAAACCATAGGCTAAAAAGATACAAGACCTATACCAAAAAACCAGAAAGGAGTCAAGAATTAGTGTCTCAATTTTCAATCAATTTGGACATGGCATGTGGACTATAGAATTAAATTGGTACCATGTATGAAAAATATGTACATTAAAACACATCTAAGTCAATTCTAAAAAATTCCCCAAGCACATATTTGTTTTCATTTTTTATAAAATAGTAGGGAAAAAATTATGATTAACAAAAAAAGTGTGGCATTTTTTGGATTAAATCTGAGTATTATGTGAATTTTTTAAGGTTTTAAATAATTATTTAACAATTAATTAGAATTAATTGGATGTATTTAATTAATTATACAGCTGATGGCAAAACGGTAATATTTAAGGCCTAGCCAAAAACGCCACCGTTTTGGTTATAACGGATGGACGGTCCAGATTGCTTCTGGGCGCGGAAACGCGAAGATGCAAGGCAAACGCGGAATCGCGGATCAAAGCAAAGGCATTTTCCAGAAATTGTTGATGTTCATCAACATCTTCATCGTCTTCTTCACAGTTCTTCAGCTGGACGCTAGGGTTCGAACGGACGGCCATGGAAATCAATAAAATACGCACCGGTCGAACCGGATTCACGTCACGAGCACGATTATGCAGTCAATTTCATCAATCGAACAACACATAGCAAGAATCGAAGGCGAAAGGGAAATGCGACGAAATTTCAATTTACAAGAACTCAACCAATTCTGAACGAAACGTAACTCTACAAATTGATACACGATCTACACTCAGCAATCTAACGAATCCCTATCACAATTTAAGCTTCTACACGATGCGAAATCCAACCTTTTTCTTGAAGACAGTTGCGATGCCGTGGCGGTTTGAGCTCCGGTGATGCGAAACAGACGCAGTAGAACGGCGTGGAAGGTGGAGGATGATGCTCGTAGCTCCAGCACTCTCGATAGCTCAATCTTCTTGGACTGTTATGGAAATCGCAGCTTTTCTGCAGTAGCTCGAATCGGTAGCTAATTCCTTTTGTTCTTCATCAACAGCACTTCAAGACAACCTGCAAAATTCAGAATCCAACAGAAATTGCTTCCAATTGATGAATTCTTGATGAATTCTTCACAAAATTTCTCCAAAGTTTTGAGCGAAAAATGAAAACCAGAGAGAGAGTGAAAATTCTGTTATTTCTGTTAGATCCAAAAAAGTGATTGTGAATTATGATTGTGAGAGTGATTGTGAGAGTAATTGTGAGAGAGTAATGAATTGTGATTTTGCAGAGAGAGATTTTTCTGTTAGTTCAAAAAGTGATTCTGCAGAAAAATGGTTTTTTTGCCAATTGTGATTTTTGCAGCAAAAGCAATTATGAGAATTGTGCTTAGTGTGATTAGAGAGAGCCAAAATTCTGTTATAATTAAGTATTTATATGGAAACACTAATCCAAGTTCTAAATCTCAATTTAATAAAAAAATGGTGATTAGCATAAGTGAGCTTGTATGTGCAATTGGCCTCTTTTGCTCTTTCTCTAAACCAGTCAAGATATCAGCCCAAGTTTGGTTCTCACAAGTCCAAAATGCCATATGCAATGTGTAGAAATCATTTTCACTTCAATTGGCCAAGTATCTTGCAATTTCACTATGTGGTAGAAAAAAGTCCAATTTGCATTTCCATTTTTCGTGCCAAAACTCAAATTATGAGGCCTAGCCATGAAATGAGGATTCAAACACACTCTAAATGTCATTCCTGAGGTGTTACAAAAGGTCCCATTCCAAAATTCCAAATATTTTGACATTTGGACGATTTTGCCCCTGGTCCAATTCAGCTGTCCAGTTGAAAAGTGACTTTTTGCCTTGGCCATTTTTGGAAAAATCCAATGATGCACACTGGAAGTACATGTCAAATGGAGTCTGTGCATATAAAGAACTTGCAATTCGGACAAAGTATGTGGTAGTTATGGCCTCCTGATTACGGGTCCTTTCTGAAATTCACTGAGCCATATCTTGCAAACCGTACATTGGATTTTCAAGTTCTTGGACTTTTTGGAAAGGTGAGAGCAAGATCTACAACTGTCATGTTGAACAATTTTTCATTTGAAGCTTCCTTGGACTTCTGTTTTTGAGGTCAAAACTTTCCATTTTGGGCAGCTGAGATTGCAGGTCCACTGCTATTTTTGGAAACTTTCTGTCTGAGCTCAATTCCTTCAACCTTGGGCTTTGATATGTCAAATGAGACTTGTATGGACATGAATAAGGCCTTTCAAACCATTTCCCACTTTCCAATCCATAGAATCGGGCACAGTTGACCACAGTTGACTTTCTAGGGTTTCTGGTTGACTGAACAATGAATGGTGACTTCTGAGCATCCAATCTTTGGCCCAACCACTTCAAAATGATCCTTGGACCATATGAGCTTGAAAAATCAACCCCAAGGCTTTGTCTCAATAAAAATGGCACTTGCTTGCTTGACTGACTGATTCTCCTGATCAGTTTGTCCTGATTCATCAACTGAGCTTGCACTCGGGCATATGGACAATGCAATGTTATGCAATGGACATTGTTAATGCTATGACCTAGTATGAAATGAATGTACACAATGGTAGGGTGCAAATTTGAGGTGCTACAGCTGCCCCTATTCAATCAACTGGGAACCCGAACGGATGAGAGCGACGGCTGTCAGACTTTCAGGGTAAACAGGGATTGAATACCAAGAACCGTAGAATTTGCACACTGCTGGGATTTTTTTTTTTTGCTTTCTTCTGCTTCAGAGGTACAACCACATCCAGACATCGACACACGATGCATGGGAACAGGAATCATCTCAGCTAGATGCCAACGGACAACTAGGAAACACTCAACGTTTACCAAGACCAACGGAGAGGTAAATCAACTCTACTGGGGATAACCAGGAAAGGATACAACCATACGTCAGCGGACGCAGTGGGAAAAACTCAACGTTTACCAAGACCAACGGAGAGGTAAACAGACGTCATAGGATGAATGGAAAGGGATACACCACCATACGTCAGCGGACGGAATGGGAAAAACTCAACGTTTACCAAGACCAACGGAGAGGTAACCAGACATTAATGAATGAATGGAAGGAGAGATACAACCATACGTCAGCGGACGTAATGGGGAAAAACTCAACGTTTACCAAAACCAACGGAGAGGTAACCAAACATCATAGGATGAATGGGAAGACTCGACCAGACGTCATAGGACGAAAGGGAGAAGCTCGACGTTTATCGACACCAACGGAGAAGGAGAAAACTCAGCCAAGACGTCATAGGACGAAAGGGAGACTCAACGTTTATCGACACCAACGGAGAAGGAGGAAACTCAGCCAGACGTCATAGGACGAAAGGGAGACTCAACGTTTATCGACACCAACGGAGAAGGAGGAAACTCAGCCAGACGTCATAGGACGAAAGGGAGACTCAACGTTTATCGACACCAACGGAGAAGGAGGAAACTCAGCCAGACGTCATAGGACGAAAGGGAGAAGGAGAAAGCCACTTCACGAGGGAAAGGCACCACAACCGGAAACCGAATAGGACGTCTACTGGGAATTCTGGTTGGGAAGTCAACCAGACATTAATGAATGACTGGGAATGGGGTATACAATCAAACGTTCGTGGACGAATGAGAAAAACACAACGTTTATCGAAACCAACGAGGAGGTAAATCCACTTGGGGAAGGGTACAACTAGACATCATAGGACGAATAGGAAAAACTCGACGTTTATCGACACCAACGGAGAGGAGGACTCTGAGGAGAATCATATGGCATTACCAAATGATCTGTGGGGAATAAACAACTATACGTCAACAGACGCACAGGAAAAACTCGACGTTTATCGACACCAACGGAGAGGAGGTTCAACTGGGGACGACCCTGTGGGGAATGATATCAACTATACGCCAACGGACGCATAGGAGAAACTCGACGTTTATCGACACCAACGGAGAGGAGTAAACTCTTCTAAGGAGAGTGAGAACACAACCAAATCATCAACGGATAATTGGGAAAAACTCGACGTTTATCGACACCAACGGAGAGGAGGAAACTTCACTAGGGAAGGGACGACGTTACGAACATCGAAAGAGGATGTTTACAGACATCAAAGGCAAACCAGACACTACGCATGACTGGGAAAGCACCGAAAGATGGTGTTTACCGACACCAAAGAAGACCAGACACTACGCATGACCGGAAATCACCGAAAGATGGTGTTTACCGACACCAAAGAAACAACACACGCGGGTGCTGACGGTATACTGACATCTACCAGATGACAGGGCAAGGCTTGACACTTGCAGGGGGGTCTCACTGGGGAGAAACAATCTTTTCTTTCCAACGGATGAGGAAATAAACCTCTGTGGGGATTACCCTGAACGACATCAGGAGCAACTGTAGCAAGCGTGCTGTACTGGTTGAACAAACATCCGCCTCTGCCGGGGATACCGTCTGATTGGTTTCGAACACATGAATGCATATGTCTGAATTTTTCTATGGCGTAATGCTCCATATTGAATGGAAATGCTACGCGTTTTGAGGATGCAATGATTACTACATGCAAAATGCGAATGAACCCTGGCTATGGAGCCAAAAGATCAGATACTCCAACTCTGCGGGAAGACTCTGACTGAGGAATACTCTGCGGGGAGAGCCTTCATCTAGGAATGCTTTGCGGGGAAAGCACCGACTTCTCACTCCTGCAGGAGAAACAACACTGCTACCGGGAACTGGATAGACTTCGCTGGGGACGTCCTTCGCAGGATCCAATCCGCTAGGGGACTCCACTTGGGGAAGCACTCCATACTCCGCTGGGGAAGATAACACCAAGCAACTCTTCGGGGAAAGTACTCTCTGGAGTAATAAGATCACCTTACTGGAGAATGATATAGCACTTCACTGGGGAAGACTTAACCAAACCTCAGGTAGGACAACTCTGCTTCGGGGAATAACTTCTACTCCACTGGGGACGACCCACACAAACCACAGGAAGACTAAACTCAGCTGGGGACGCCAATACCGATCTGTCACGGAAACTTGTCCACTCCACTGGTGGGATGAACTCTGCTGGAGAAATATTTCTGTGAAACCCGCTCCACTCGGGGAACTTGCTGAAGAACAAACCCACACCACTCTGCTGAGGAGAACAACTCTGGTGGGGATGATAGCACATCATATCATACTGGAGATAGACCTTCACAAACCCTGCTGGGGAGAAGCACTCACGGCCGTGCTGGGGATAACGTATCACAAACCCAACTGCTGGGGAACAACATTCTCATGACAAACTCCGCCGGGGGGAATTCCTGGGGAAACGTCCGCCAGGCACTCAGCGGGGATCTTAGCTGGGGAACCTGCCAACACAAGCCTGCTGGAGGTAGGCAATCCTTAGATCTGCTGGGGAAAGAATATACCATCCACAGGCACCTCTGCAAGGGAACACGGCTCTGACAGCTCTCAAACTTGCTCGGAGAAAAACCGCTGGGGAGATGATCACAGAAGACGACCTGTAAAGTACAACACAATGCCCCAGGGGTACATGGACAAGACATGCTCAAGTGTCCTCAACATCAAAAATGATTTTCAAATGTTTTATCCTTCTGCAAGTCATTGTTACGCCTTCATGTTTTATTATATGCAATGTTTATCAAAAATTCGGACGTTTTTGCAAACAAAACAGTAAAAATAAAAACAAGAGAGTTATTTATCTGAATAACGACTTTTATTGATTGAAAATGTGCCTGAAAAGGCAAATACAAGGGGATGCAATTCCTAGAAAGAGGTAATTGCGCACAACAGGAAAATAAACTATCCTAATGGCAATGTGAATACGGCACCCACTATTTCCCAATCCTGTTATAACTAACCACAGATCATCAGTTTTCCTCCCAACTCCTTGCTTTCTGAGAAGAATGACTGGACCGATCACATCTTTCGAGATGGCAGCTGACGAAGCACGATGAAGTACAGATAACTCAGACTGTAGTCTTCGCTTTAATCCCTCTTTTGGCTGGATCGCCCTTTCGGGTTTCAATCCACCGGGATACCCATTTTTGCCTAAGCCGCCCATTGTGGGTTTTCGACTTACCGGGTGTACAAATTCTTTTCATTTATATCCCTAATTTTTGCCCGAACCTTTCTTTCTGTTTTTTGGTTCGCCGGGATGCCCATTTTTGCCTGGACTCTTTTGTTCTTTTTGTCCAGCGGGTCAATTTATGCGAAGTATTTTTTGACTACATCTGAGTTGACAGGGGAAGGAAAATCTTCACCATCCATTGTTGTAAGCATCAAGGCTCCACCGGAGAAAACCTTCTTCACAACATACGGACCTTCGTAATTAGGAGTCCACTTTCCCCTGTTATCTGTACCAGGAGGAAGGATCCTCTTCAAAACTAGATCACCAGTTTGAAATGTCCGAGGACGCACTTTCTGATCAAAGGCTCGCTTCATCCTTCTCTGATATAACTGCCCGTGGCACACAGCTGCTAGCCGTCTCTCTTCGATAAGGCTTAACTCATTAAACCTCGTACGAATCCACTCGGCTTCGTCCAACTTGACGTCCAATAACACCCTCAGAGAAGGGATCTCCACTTCAACAGGCAGGACTGCTTCCATACCATACACAAGGGAGTACGGGGTTGCCCCGGTCGACGTACGCACTGAGGTACGGTACCCATGCAAAGCGAAAGGCAGCATCTCGTGCCAATCCTTGTACGTGACGACCATCTTTTGCACAATCTTCTTGATGTTTTTATTAGCTGCCTCTACAGCACCATTCATCTTTGGTCTGTAAGGAGAAGAATTGTGATGTTCAATCTTGAAATCTTTACACAGTTCCTTCATCATCTTGTTGTTGAGATTCGAACCATTGTCAGTGATGATTCTCTCAGGAACTCCGTAACGACAGATGATTTCTTTCTTGATGAACCGGGCAACCACTTGTTTGGTAACTTTAGCATAGGAAGCTGCTTCCACCCATTTGGTGAAGTAATCAATCGCAACCAAGATGAAGCGATGTCCATTCGAAGTAGTAGGCTCAATCCTTCCAATCATATCAATGCCCCACATGGCGAACGGCCAAGGTGAGTTCATGACATTCAACGGGCTTGGTGGTACATGCATCTTGTCAGCATAAATTTGGCACTTATGGCATTTCCGAGCGTATTTGAAGCAATCGGATTCCATAGTCATCCAGTAATAACCGGCTCTCAATAATTTCTTCGACATCGCATGACCACCAGCGTGGGTACCAAACGAACCCTCGTGCACTTCTTGCATCAACATGTCTGCTTCGTGTCTATCCACGCATCTGAGCAAGACCATGTCAAAGTTCCGCTTGTACAGCACATCATCCTGATTCAAGTAAAAGCTTCCAGCTAGCCTTCTCAGGGTTTTCTTGTCATTCTTTGATGCACCTTCAGGATACTCCTGAGTCTTGAGGAAGTTCTTGATGTCATAATACCACGGTTTATCATCAATGGCATCAACAGACTCGGCTGCAAACACATACGCAGGCCTCTCGAGTCGATTTACCTCAATATGTGGCACATGATTCCACCAATGAACTTTTATCATGGACGATAAAGTAGCCAAAGCATCAGCCATTTGATTCTCATCCCGAGGGACATGATACAACTTCACCTTCTTGAAGAACGTCAGTATTCTTCTGGTGTAATCTCTATACGGAATCAAATGTGGCTGGTTCGTATTCCAATCTCCATTGACCTGATTGATCACTAGAGCTGAATCTCCAAATATGTCAAGAGTTTTGATCCTCAGATCAATGGCTTCTTCTATCCCCATGATACAAGCCTCATACTCAGCTTCATTATTGGTGACATCAAAAGTCAATCTGGCAGAAAAAGGCATATGAGCACCTTTAGGATTGATCAGCACTGCACCAACACCATTACCATTCACATTCACAGCCCCATCAAACATCAATGTCCACTTGTCATCAGGATCCGGTCCTTCCTCGGCAAGAGGCTCTTCACAATCTTTCATCTTTAGATACATGATGTCTTCATCAGGGAATTCAAACATCATAGGCTGATAGTCGTCGATTGGTTGTTCGGCGAGATAGTCTGACAAAACACTACCTTTGATGGCCTTCTGAGACGTGTACTGGATATCATACTCAGTTAAGATCATTTGCCAACGGGCCACACGTCCAGTGAGAGCTGGCTTCTCAAAGATGTACTTGACTGGATCCATCTTAGAAATCAACAAGGTAGTATGGTTCAACATATACTGCCTCAGTCGGCGAGCAGCCCAGGCCAAAGCACAGCAAGTTTTCTCGAGCAGTGAATATCTTGTTTCACAGTCGGTAAACTTTTTGCTAAGGTAGTATATGGCATGCTCTTTTCGACCAGACTCGTCATGCTGTCCCAATACACACCCCATCGAAGTCTCTGTAACTGACAGGTACATTATCAATGGTCTCCCTGGAACTGGAGGGATCAGGATCGGAGGTTGCTGTAAATACTCTTTAATCTTGTCAAAAGCCTTCTGACAATCATCATTCCACTTGATCGCCTGATTCTTCCTAAGCAATTTGAATATCGGTTCACATGTGGCGGTTAGGTGAGATACGAACCTTGCGATGTAATTCAATCTCCCTAAAAACCCACGAACCTGCTTTTCGGTTTTCGGTTCAGGCATCTCCTGAATAGCTTTGACTTTCGCTGGATCAACCTCAATCCCTTTCTCACTGACAATAAAGCCTAATAGCTTCCCTGATCTCACACCAAACGTACACTTGCTTGGGTTCAGCCTCAGTTTGAACTTGACCAATCTGTCAAACAACTTCTGCAGATTAACCAGGTGCTCCTCTTCTGTCTGCGACTTCGCAATCATATCATCCACGTACACTTCAATCTCTTTGTGCATCATGTCATGAAAGAGAGTCGTCATGGCCCTCTGATAGGTAGCACCGGCATTCTTCAACCCAAATGGCATCACCTTATAGCAGAACGTGCCCCAAGGTGTAATGAATGTCGTCTTTTCCATGTCCTCTGGCGCCATCTTAATCTGATTATAGCCCGAGAAGCCATCCATGAAAGAGAATACCGAGGATTGAGCCGTATTATCAACCAATACATCAATGTGAGGTAATGGGAAATCATCTTTCGGGCTCGCCCTGTTCAAGTCCCGGTAATCGACACACATCCTGACTTTGCCATCCTTCTTCGGCACAGGAACGATGTTGGCTACCCACGGCGGGTAAGTTGTTACTGACAAGAAACCAGCATCGAACTGCTTCTGAACCTCTTCCTTGATCTTCACTGCCATATCAGGACTCGTTCTACGAAGCTTCTGCTTGACCGAAGGACAATCTTCTCTGAGAGGTAGTCTATGAACCACAATATCAGTATTCAGCCCGGGCATATCTTGATAAGACCAGGCGAATATCTCAATATACTCTCTCAGCATCTCAATCAACCTGCTCTTGACTTCAGGTTTCAAAGCGGCCCCGATCTTAATATCTCTTCTGGCGTCCTCAGTACCAAGATTCACAGTCTCCAATTCCTCCTGATGAGGTTGGATGACCCTTTCCTCCTGCTTCAACAATCTAGCCAATTCTTTCGGGAGTTCACTGTCTTCATCACTCTCCTCTTCAGCTTGGTAGATGGGATTGGCGAAGTCATACTGGGCCATAACAGATTTGTTCATAGTGGATGCCATAAGATCATTTCTGCATGTTTAATGCTTTATTTTAGAAAAAGAGTTCAAGAAAGTCACAAAAACAAAAACATTGCCATTTTTATTTTTTTTGAAAAATGAAAAACAAAATAGAAAGACAGGGATCACAAAATTGTTTGCAAAACGTCCTTTATTAATGATAAACAATGAAAACATGTGGCCCTACAATGAACCACTACGTCTTGGGCAGAACGTAGGGTTATGTGCAGAATGAGAAAAAACAAAAGAAAATTACTCTGTCTGAAGAGTAACTTGGACTATATCCTCGGCAGTCCAGTTGTTGATCACTTCCCCTGGCGCACTTGGGCGGACCCAGCAGTCGAGATCACAATCGCTGTCGACATCTTCACCCTCAGTAGCAAAGACATCACCATGATTCATCAGCCCAGCGCTGGTGAAGGTACTTGGACCTGCTGCCCCCTGTTCTGCTCGGAGAGGTTCATAACCAATGCCAAATTTGTCTTCTTTGACAGGCAAGTCCACCATCTTGCCCCAGCCTTCAGCCCTACCAGAGTTAACCACCTCCTTAGCTTGCTTATAAGAAGTGATTGAAGCACCTGGCTTCCTCTGCTCAGCGTAGGCAACCTTCTCGAGCGCCACGGTCTCGAACGCCTGGCATAAAGTCTCGTGGATCTCGCCATCCACCTCGACATATTTAAACGAGGACAGATGACTCACCAAGATATCCTCTTCACCGCACACGGTCACAATCTGACCGTTCCAGACATATTTGAGCTTCTGGTGGAGAGTCGATGAGACTGCTCCTGCTGCATGGATCCATGGACGCCCCAGAAGACAGCTATACGCAGGCTGGATGTCCATGACATAGAAGACAATGTCAAACTCCTCCGGACCGATCCTTATAGGCAGAGTGATTTCACCAAAGACGGAACGCTTGGATCCATCAAATGCACGAACCACTAGGTCACTTGGCGTCAGTACAACCCCTTCAACCGGTATCTTCTCCAGGATTTGCTTCGGCAGCACGTTCAACGAAGAACCGGTGTCCACCAGGACGTGAGACAGCACAGCCCCCTTACACTCCATGGTGATGTGCAAGGCCTTGTTGTGATTCCTCCCCTCAGGTGTTAAATCAAGATCTGTGAACCCCACGCCGTGTCGGGTAGTCACGTTAGCAATTACACCTTCAAGCTGATTGACAGAAATCTCCTGAGGTACATACGCCATGTTTAACATCTTCAGCAAGGCGTCCCTATGTGCCTCAGAGCACAACAGCAGAGAAAGGATAGAGATTTTGGAGGGAGTTTGATTGAGTTGATCTACAATCTTGTAGTCACTCTTCTTTATAATCCGCATAAATTCCTCCACATCCTTTTCAAACGAGCCACCAGGCACATTCGCTTGAGCAGGAACTTCATCAACAACGGCCTGTTTGCCCTTAGCTTTAACAGATGCCTCAGCATTGGCATCCCTCAACTGTTGAGGCGCAAACAGCCGACCACTACGGGTAAAGCCTCCTGGTCCACCCACGTTGTCCACAGCAGGACTCGCAACGACCGGAGCTTTACTAGCAGGTGCATAAATTGTCACGGGCGCTTGATTCGAAGGCTTGACCCTGTTCTCAGCCCTCCTGTTGCTTCGGTAGGCATTGTCATACCTCCAAGGCACAACACTATTATTCTCGGCCCTTCTAACCGGAGCGACGATTGTTGTCGGAATATTGGTGGAAACTGGTGTGGAGATGGTAACTGGATTACCACTGGTTGTAGGCGCACGCCCTTCAGACGGCTTGAAGAAAATTGTGACAGTAGACACTGCCCCATGATCTCTGTTATCAGCCCTACCAAACTGCACACAGCCTCGATCGATCAAACCCTGGATACCAGCCCTCAGTAGACCACACCCGTCCTCTGACTCTTCACAGCCCAAACAGTCTCTATCACAGCCCGGATGAGTACCACTATTCAGCAGACGGTCTTTAACTATCAGCAAAGAAGTCTGAATCTCATCCACGCTGATCACCAGATCTTCGGATTCGACCCCTTCGATACAGTTTACCCTATGAGCACCATGCGCAGGCATAGGGTTGTTCACAACATTCGGCACAGGGGAGAAATTGATCGTCTTAGAATCGATCAGGTCTTGGACTTTATGCTGAAAAGCCCGACATTTCTCTATATGATGTCCTGGTGCCCCAGAATGGAAATCGCACCGGACATTTGCATCGTACCCAGGTGGTAGAACAGTTGGTGGAGCCATAGTTCTCAACTCCACGAAACCCAATCTGAGCAACTCAGGTAGAAGCTCAGCATATGACATAGGTAGCGGGTCAAACCTTCTATCCGATTGCAGCCTCTGCCTCGGCTGATAAGGACGTTGTTGCTGTTGTTGTTGTTGTCTTGGTTGTTGAGGAGGTGGACGTTGTTGCGGTGCGGGGATGGTCACTGCAGCAACCTGTCTGTATTGATGTTGATTTCTGTTCTGACCTCGGCGGTATTGAACAGCGTTGGTTTCACCTTCTCTCCGGCGAGGTGCCCCAGAGAAAGGCTTCTTGGATGATGAAGAACCCGCATCATTGATCTTTCCAGCCTTGATCAAGCTCTCGGTTCTTTCACCACATATAACAACGTCAGAGAAGCTTCCGAATGGGCAACTCCCCATCCGGTCCATGAACACTCCCTGCAGTGTGCCAATGAACATGTTCGTTAACTCCTTCTCCAGCATAGGGGGTTGGACTCTGGCAGCAAGTTCACGCCACCTCTGGGCGTATTCCTTGAAGCTTTCGTTATTTTTCTGGCACAGACTCTGCAGCTGAGTCCTGCTCGGTGCCATGTCCATGTTGTGTTTGTATTGTCTGAGAAAAGTTTCTCCCAGATCCCTCCAGCATCGGATAGAGTCTCGTTTGAGTTCCATGTACCAATCTAAAGATGCCCCAGATAGGCTATCTTGAAAGAAGTACATCCACATTTTCTCGTCATCTGTATATGCCGAGATCTTCCGATAATAAGCCTGCACGTGAGTGCGAGGGCAAGAAGTACCGTTGTACTTGTCAAAGGTGGGCGCTTTGAATTTGTGGGGAATCCTCAGACCTTCCACCAACCCCATGTTTGTGACATCGAACCCAAGAGAGTTCTGGCATTCCATTGCCCTTATCTTTTCAGCCAGGGCATCGACCTTACGATCCCTATCCTCGTTTCTAGCAACATCACCATCGTCCTCTCCCATCATTGTGAACATGTCCTCTTGTCTATCAACAAAAGGAGCTGGATGACGCGCCGGAACCCTGGTAGCTCTGGCATTAACCTCTGCAGCAAGAGGCTGACCATCAACCCTTATACCCCTGAGTTCTTCTCCAGTGGCGTAACCATAGCCGGGAGCAGCAGCAACGTTGACATTCTCATAACCAGGTGGAGCAATAGGTGAACCATGGTTAGACGCCTGAATAACCGTTTCCTGTCTCTGAACCAAAGCACGGAGCTCCTCCTGACCCTGAGCAACCCCTTGCATCATCGTCAAAAATTGGGCCATGTTCGCCCTCATCTCAGCCATCTCAGCCTGAACCTGATCCATACTTCTTCGCTGATTGAGTCTTGTGGAGTACCGGTGTGGTCGCTGATCAGCTATCCTGCCTGACACAGGAACCAGAGTGAGAAGTCGGAGCTAGAACACCTGTTATGCAATATGATATGAGTATGATGCTAATGCATATGATGCACATGATAATGATCATTCCTCAGGCATTCAAAGAGCCTGATTCATCTCAAGAAATGACAACCTGCAACAACGCAAAAGCAACAGGGAGATATAGAGACATCATACAACTGAGTAATGAATACAGAGTGAAACCAAAATCTCATCTATAAATGAGCAACTGGATCATACAACAAAGATCCAAATATCCAACAAAGTACAACAAATGAATCCCACCCAACAAGCCTGGGGGTGATTCGAAACATAACATCAGGAAAATACAAGCTAAGACAAGCTACTTCCAGGAATGAGCGTCTTCAAGTAGTGACACTGGTCTATCAACAGTTCACACTCTGAACATTCTGGTAAGGGAGTGATCTTCTCCTTCAACTGTCTTCTAAGCTCAATAACCTCTGCCCCAAGCTGGGTCTCTGATGCAAGTCTCTGGTCGACTTCCTTCTTCATCTGGATATCTTTGGCTTTGAGTTGCTTCTCCAAGTCTCTGATCTTCTTCAGATAACCGGCCTCAGCCCTCTGCAATCTCAAACACTCTCTGTGCTCTGCATCTAACAAAGTCTCCATCTCTGAATAAGACCTCTTTTTGCTCCTTACTCCCCCAACATCTGCACTCTGGATGTCTTTGAGTTGATGAGACAGGTTCAGCTTTTCAGCTTTGGCTTGGTACAACTCCATCTGGGCATCTTGCTCTTTCTCCTTCAGGCGACGGCTCTCCATCAGAGCTTGCTTGTACTGCTCAGCGGGCACAGTATCAGCAAGAATCAAGGGTGGTTGCACTTGCAACGGATTCATCCTATCATAGGGCAGCAATAAAGTTTCCACTCTCTTCTTCACCCAATCTGTGTAATCAGGCATAGCAATGGCAAACTTCTTCCCCAAAATGGATCCATCTCTGACACCAATGGACTTCCAGGCTCTTCCAACCTGCTCCAATCTAACAGGGTCATTTTTCTTCTCAAAATACACGCTCTCAGCTATCTCAGCTTCAAGTGGCCTCCTACTCATAATGAATCCCAACTGGCGAAGGGAAAGAACTGGGTTGTAATTGATGCAACCCTTGGTCCCCACAAGTGGCACGTTCCGGAATTCCCCACAACTCATAATAACCTCTCGTACATCCATCCGGTATGACTGCCATCTGATATCATATGAAGTGAGAGACATCACCCTCTGAGTCCACCTATAAGTGCTCTGAGCATCGACAAACGGCCCACTGACTGGTAGGAGAGCCATGAACCATCTGAGCAACAGTGGGAGACAACACCTGATGGCCCCACCCTTACTATGCCTACTGTGGATAGCATAGTAAGTGTCAGCTAACAGAGTAGGAACTGGATTCCTTCCAATGAAGATGCAGACTGCAGCATAGTCAATAAAGTTGGGCATACTAGGAAACAGGACGATCCCATAGATCATTGCAGCAAGCTGGGCATGAAAAGCTCCCCAATTCCCCTTCTCTGCTTCTCCTCTAGCAACTCTCAGCAGAAACTTCAATGGCATACCTACATCATCTCCATTGGTCTTCCAACTATCACTGACATCCCGGACACTCAGATGCAAAGCCCTAGCAACAACCCTGAAATCAACTTCCTTCGGGACGTCCAAGAAAGGAATCTGATGCTGAATCGGGACACCCAACAGAATGGAGTACTCCTCGAGAGTAGGCGCCAACTGATAGTCCTGGAAAGTGAAACATCTAAGCTCTGGGTCATAGAACTGAAGAAGCGTCTGTAACGGCACCGGGTCAACTACCATCTTTAACAGAGTCAGAATATCCCCATACTGATCCACAAACCCCCTCAGACGATCACTGGTCACAAGACTACTCAACTCAATCAGAGATGTCAAAGGCTCACGGTGGAAAATGTAGGAACAAGTCTTCCGCTTCGGCTCGGGGACTGTTGCCATCTCTATCAATGAATCAAGCTCTGGAATGTACCTGAGAAATGATATGCATGCAAGGATTAGTTTCCTCTTTTTTCTTTTTTTTCATTTTTTTTTCATTGCATTTCTTTTGAAAAATAAACATGCTATGATGCACATGATGCAGACACGACTGGCAAGCTGTGCATCTCTGAACACAGGATCAAAACTTCGGCTTGAATTCTGATCACAATCGTCTGAAACCCAAAGTCAACTGGTCAACTGTCGTCTGAACCCAATCTGAGGAACTGAGTCACCAACAAGAACACACTGAGTCACCAACAGTCACCATCAGTCACCAACAATCACCATCTGTACCTGTTAAAATGATCATTCCCTCCCCACTCACGGGTGTCATCTAGGCCAGGGTAAGGTCGAGAGAAACGCAGGATAAACAACCCTTTCAAGAATATCATCCTGTGCACACCAGATGTATGCACCGATAATACCCCATCAGAGTCTGAACTGCTCGTGATATCAATGTTCCGCTAAGTGGCGTACACCACCCGCTTCCCATGAATCACTCTATTCCTAGGTTTCCTAGATTGCACTCATAGCCTGGGTATTGGGCCTTTTACCTCGAGTAACTCCCACCCCCAATCAGAAAAAACACAGCCAGCACAACAGATGAAATGAATGAATGCAAACATTAATGCACACAATAAATGCAAACAATAAATGCACATACATACAAATGAATGCAATAAATAAAGCAGCATATAACAACCAAAGCTCTAACCTAGAGAGCGCTAGGAGAGACTCGCTTAGGGAAGAAGGACCAGCACAGGTCAACTTCTCTAGATGTCCCCAGCAGAGTCGCCAGCTGTCGCATTACGCGAAAAACCGGCGGGAAAACAAGAACAACAGAGCCGCCACCGTGCGTTATTTATCCCAAAAGAGGGAAAGGAAACGCTCAGAGTAAACCTGGAAAAGACATGGTCTCGCGACCAAAGAGAATGGGATCGGGAGTCGGTTATGCGGAGGGAAGGTATTAGCACCCCTACGCATCCGTCGTACTCGACGGGATCCACGCACAATAGGAAGGAAAATGGTTGCTAAAACACTGCTCACACACACACACTGGCTGAAGGAGACACAAGAAAACAGACTGAAACTGACTCGGCAGGATATCGTATCCTGGGCCTACTTAGTCTATCAAGCATAGACATCAGAGTCAAAGTAGTTCGGACTGGGGAAACGACACATGCTCGCTAGGATGTCGCATCCTATGCATACGTATCTTCTTGGACGAAGAAGAATCAGAGCATTCGTAGCTCGGCTAACACGCACACAAACGGGAACAGGCAAAGGCAAACGTGGAGCCCGACAACCAAATGATGGAATTATGTCGGCATCCGAACCAAAGCACACTCAAAAGGGCAAACATGGAGCCCGACAACCAATTGATGGAATTATGTCAGCATCCGAACCCAAAACACACTCAAAAGGGCAAACATGGAGCCCGACAACCAATTGATGGAATTATGTCAGCATCCGAACCCAAAAACACAACAGCATGTAACAAGAAGAAGGGTCTCGATTGCAACCAGGGCAAGAGAAAGGGGAGGTCTCAATCGCAACGAGGGCGAGAGAAAAGAATTAGTGTTAGTCGTTAGTCAAACTCGACAAGACATCGCATCTCGTGCCTACGTATCTCATCCGGACATGAGAATCAGAGTTGCCGTAGTTCGGCTAAACTATTCCTGTTGGTTTGTGTTTTTTAAGTGGACAACGTCACTACGCAATCTACCGGATGCTCGACCTTTGGAGACTTACTCACCTGTAGTAGAAGGAGTGGACGTATCCTTAAGAGGGGATAATGTTTGTTTGTGTTTTAGGAAAGCTCAAGCAAGAAAGGAAGTCCTATACGAAGGAACCGTGCTACCTTAATTGACATGCAAACGAGACTACGCGGAGTCTAGCAACCTAGGAGAGATGATCACACCACACAAACATATACAGCATGAAAATAAACACACCAACAAGGGGCTCAAACATCAGGGTTAGGCTTTAGTCGAGGGGTCATATCAACCTCAACAAACAAGCCTCTGTATCGGGGTCAGGATAGCTCTTAACCTTGCCATTGAGGGGCTAAGGTGAAGCCAGATGAAAGGTGATGAGGGGTGTGCCTCATTGCTTCTATCTCAAGTCAGAGAGAGCATCAGACAAGGGAGCGTGGGTCCAGAATGGGGGGACCCTTCTACGCTCAGGACATAGACTCGACTGTACAATGCACAAGATCTTGGGCTTGGATCTCGATGCTACAACCATGTAATGGGAGCAAGGAGAAGACTCACAGAATAGTGGGGGATAGATTGCTTATCCCTACCTTCCACCAATTGCCTCAAATGAGGACTTTCCCTGCTTAGGACAAATATAAACATACACAAGCATTGCCTCTTAAGGAGGACTTCAGACAGTTTTGCCCGGCCCGGTAACAGCCGGGTCTCCAGACTACATGGAGTTTAGGAGTCCTACCTCAATGCAAATTGCTTAAGCAAGCAAAGCAAAGCAAGTTCTTAAGAGAACTGAGCGACTAAAGGGTACCTGGAAACAATCAAGTAACATCAGCATCCCAACATAAACAGACAACAACACAATGTTCAATTAACAATATTCAATCATACAATAATGTGCATAGCACAAGGCTCATATGTACCAAACACCCTACAAAACAAATTGGTTAGTGTATAAGTCAAGTAACAAATCCAAAATGTGGCAAATCTCCTTAATCATTATCTTTAACCTGAAAAGGCACAATCACACTCAAAGGTAAGTAACATGACCACTAGGACTAGCCTAGGGTCAAAAGGATGGAAAAATCCTAAGACAGCAACCAATTCATGATTAAAATCAAGTTAGATCAATAACAAAGGGATCCCAATTGGTCCCATATCCAAACTATATCCCTATTTCAAATTATGCAACATATAAGGCAAATGAAACAATATTGAGTCTCATACAAACAACCAGCAAGATCACATCCAATTACATGTCAAAAAGGATCCAAAAAATCCACAAAAATTACATCTCAACCAGAAGGTATTCCACAAGTTGCATATTAAATTTCAAGGGATTTGGACTAGTAGATCAATGGGAATTAATTAAACATGGTACAGCATGCAAAACAACACCAAATGAAGTCAAAAATTATGCATCAACTTCCATCTAATGGTAAACAGCAATGGTTTATTAAAAATTCATGGGACCAAAGCCAAAAGCTACATTAATGTGTCAAGAACTATCCTACCAAGTTTCATGGCCATTGGATTAATTATGTGCATATGGCAACATAAATGGTAAAGGTTACACCTATGGGACCCTAACATGCTAGGCAGCAAGAAAAAATAGGAATTAAATCGAAAATGGATTGCAAAAATCCACAAAAAATCTCAGTGGTAGCTAACATGTCAAATGAGTTCCCTGCAAAATTTTAGGGCCATTGGCCAATGGGAAGTATGGCAAAATATTTGGGGAATCCAGCATATCTAATTATGTCACATATATACATGTCCAATTTCAATAATTCATATGTATCAAACCATAGGCTAAAAAGATACAAGACCTATACCAAAAAACCAGAAAGGAGTCAAGAATTAGTGTCTCAATTTTCAATCAATTTGGACATGGCATGT
Organism: Lathyrus oleraceus; assembly: GCF_024323335.1. Lineage (NCBI taxonomy): Eukaryota > Viridiplantae > Streptophyta > Magnoliopsida > Fabales > Fabaceae > Lathyrus > Lathyrus oleraceus. The sequence goes on along the minus strand of NC_066585.1, from coordinate 144,224,441 downwards.
GGACTATAGAATTAAATTGGTACCATGTATGAAAAATATGTACATTAAAACACATCTAAGTCAATTCTAAAAAATTCCCCAAGCACATATTTGTTTTCATTTTTTATAAAATAGTAGGGAAAAAATTATGATTAACAAAAAAAGTGTGGCATTTTTTGGATTAAATCTGAGTATTATGTGAATTTTTTAAGGTTTTAAATAATTATTTAACAATTAATTAGAATTAATTGGATGTATTTAATTAATTATACAGCTGATGGCAAAACGGTAATATTTAAGGCCTAGCCAAAAACGCCACCGTTTTGGTTATAACGGATGGACGGTCCAGATTGCTTCTGGGCGCGGAAACGCGAAGATGCAAGGCAAACGCGGAATCGCGGATCAAAGCAAAGGCATTTTCCAGAAATTGTTGATGTTCATCAACATCTTCATCGTCTTCTTCACAGTTCTTCAGCTGGACGCTAGGGTTCGAACGGACGGCCATGGAAATCAATAAAATACGCACCGGTCGAACCGGATTCACGTCACGAGCACGATTATGCAGTCAATTTCATCAATCGAACAACACATAGCAAGAATCGAAGGCGAAAGGGAAATGCGACGAAATTTCAATTTACAAGAACTCAACCAATTCTGAACGAAACGTAACTCTACAAATTGATACACGATCTACACTCAGCAATCTAACGAATCCCTATCACAATTTAAGCTTCTACACGATGCGAAATCCAACCTTTTTCTTGAAGACAGTTGCGATGCCGTGGCGGTTTGAGCTCCGGTGATGCGAAACAGACGCAGTAGAACGGCGTGGAAGGTGGAGGATGATGCTCGTAGCTCCAGCACTCTCGATAGCTCAATCTTCTTGGACTGTTATGGAAATCGCAGCTTTTCTGCAGTAGCTCGAATCGGTAGCTAATTCCTTTTGTTCTTCATCAACAGCACTTCAAGACAACCTGCAAAATTCAGAATCCAACAGAAATTGCTTCCAATTGATGAATTCTTGATGAATTCTTCACAAAATTTCTCCAAAGTTTTGAGCGAAAAATGAAAACCAGAGAGAGAGTGAAAATTCTGTTATTTCTGTTAGATCCAAAAAAGTGATTGTGAATTATGATTGTGAGAGTGATTGTGAGAGTAATTGTGAGAGAGTAATGAATTGTGATTTTGCAGAGAGAGATTTTTCTGTTAGTTCAAAAAGTGATTCTGCAGAAAAATGGTTTTTTTGCCAATTGTGATTTTTGCAGCAAAAGCAATTATGAGAATTGTGCTTAGTGTGATTAGAGAGAGCCAAAATTCTGTTATAATTAAGTATTTATATGGAAACACTAATCCAAGTTCTAAATCTCAATTAATAATAAAAAAATGGTGATTAGCATAAGTGAGCTTGTATGTGCAATTGGCCTCTTTTGCTCTTTCTCTAAACCAGTCAAGATATCAGCCCAAGTTTGGTTCTCACAAGTCCAAAATGCCATATGCAATGTGTAGAAATCATTTTCACTTCAATTGGCCAAGTATCTTGCAATTTCACTATGTGGTAGAAAAAAGTCCAATTTGCATTTCCATTTTTCGTGCCAAAACTCAAATTATGAGGCCTAGCCATGAAATGAGGATTCAAACACACTCTAAATGTCATTCCTGAGGTGTTACAAAAGGTCCCATTCCAAAATTCCAAATATTTTGACATTTGGACGATTTTGCCCCTGGTCCAATTCAGCTGTCCAGTTGAAAAGTGACTTTTTGCCTTGGCCATTTTTGGAAAAATCCAATGATGCACACTGGAAGTACATGTCAAATGGAGTCTGTGCATATAAAGAACTTGCAATTCGGACAAAGTATGTGGTAGTTATGGCCTCCTGATTACGGGTCCTTTCTGAAATTCACTGAGCCATATCTTGCAAACCGTACATTGGATTTTCAAGTTCTTGGACTTTTTGGAAAGGTGAGAGCAAGATCTACAACTGTCATGTTGAACAATTTTTCATTTGAAGCTTCCTTGGACTTCTGTTTTTGAGGTCAAAACTTTCCATTTTGGGCAGCTGAGATTGCAGGTCCACTGCTATTTTTGGAAACTTTCTGTCTGAGCTCAATTCCTTCAACCTTGGTCTTTGATATGTCAAATGAGACTTGTATGGACATGAATAAGGCCTTTCAAACCATTTCCCACTTTCCAATCCATAGAATCGGGCACAGTTGACCACAGTTGACTTTCTAGGGTTTCTGGTTGACTGAACAATGAATGGTGACTTCTGAGCATCCAATCTTTGGCCCAACCACTTCAAAATGATCCTTGGACCATATGAGCTTGAAAAATCAACCCCAAGGCTTTGTCTCAATAAAAATGGCACTTGCTTGCTTGACTGACTGATTCTCCTGATCAGTTTGTCCTGATTCATCAACTGAGCTTGCACTCGGGCATATGGACAATGCAATGTTATGCAATGGACATTGTTAATGCTATGACCTAGTATGAAATGAATGTACACAATGGTAGGGTGCAAATTTGAGGTGCTACACCGCTGAATAAACTCGATGTTATCCTTAGAATAATCTGGTTGAATTTCAACCATTTTCATATCAACTGTTTTGACAAGTCGGTGTTATTTCCAGAATTTGATGCAAATGATGAGTTGTTTATGTCTACTAAGAAAGTGGATAAGTTCTTGAAGGATGAGGATGCGGTGTTATGATATTAGCTTCTACGAAGGCTAAAAACAAAGCTGTGATTGGTGAATTATCCGCAATATGCATTTTTCCATAAGTGTTTCCAGATGATATGAGTGATTTGCCGCTGGAGTGTGAGGTTGAGTTTGTCATGGACTTAGTACTTGGTACTAGTCCTGTGTCGATGACTCCTAATAGAATGTTTGCTTTAGAGTTGGGTGAGCTGAAGAAACAATTGAAAGAATTTCTTGATAAAAAATTTGTTCGAACGAGTGTTTCGCCACGGGGAGCGTCGGTGTTGCTAGTCAAGTGGAAAGACGGTAGCATGAGGTTGTGTGTTAATTATTGACAACTGAATAAAGTGAGAATCAAGAACAAGTATGGGTTTGCATTGTTGCCTTTAAATATGAAAATGTTGCATGCACGATGACAAACCTGTAATCGTCTCCACCCGTTCAATGGTTTTCCACTTCCAAATCTTCTTCCTATGGTTGATGCTAAACAATTTTTTTTCTTCCGCAGATTTATTGTATGATATGTTTGTGATTTTTTTTATCCAACAGAGATGGTTTGATGTTGTTGCTCTACAATACTTGTAATTACAAACAATAGATCATTATTTTTATGAAAGAAAACAAAACAATCAAATAGAAGAAAAAGAAAACAACATAGGTTCGTGGTAGGTGGTGATCAACGATGGCTAGGTTGCAAAGTGACAGACCAACATCGGCGCATATTGAAAATGTCGACGACATGAGCATGACAATGTGATGGTGTTGTGTGACTTGTCTTTAAATTTCCTAGGTACAAGTGTTGTCATGTTGTACCAAACATGTTTTTTTTAATAAAGAAATATAATAGATACGTGGAATTACTTAGAGCATATTATTGATAAAAAAAGAAAAGATTAGTGGAAAGACATCGTGCCTTTACCGCCTTAAAAGCATCCAATTTTGATTCAAAAACCTAGGGTCACATGTCAATGAAATCTTGCGAAATATTTCAATTATAAGACTAACATATAATGCACATATTTTCTAGGATACCCACGATAGCCGCCAAACCTCTTCCAATTCTCCAAGCAACGACCTAGGTGTAGGAAACCTAACTCAATTCTTTAAAAGGGTTCTTGCTATCATGCCACAAGACTCCTTAGAGACAATTGATATGGCCGTCCAAAGGTCTAATGAGAGGAAACCCACATATGATCCAAATGTAAAATGCTCAAAATAACTCTCATACATAAATGATTGAAAGTGAAGAAAAATGTATGATTCGAACTTCATTCATACAATACTCATTAATCTCTTATATACTTGACCTAAAGTATTAGTTTTGCTATCAGTTTCTCTCCACGGTATCAAAAGCTCAAATTCATTGTAGCAAAACGCTATCTCATTGTTTCACTGATAATATGTAGTTCTAAATCAAAATAATAAAAATCTGTTGTTACAATGTTGTATTTCTTCAACAATACCAATTTAGCGAAACATGTGTTTCTTTTATTTATGTTGAGCAGAGTAATAATAATTTTTAGGGTTTAATATGTTTGTGCTACTTCTAAATATCTCAAATTTCGTTTTTAGTCCCTCAAAATATTTTCTTTAAATAATGATCCTCTTAAATTTTTTCATCTACACTTTTGGTTCTTCCTACAACTTAGCGACAATTTTTTCAATCTAGAGACAAAATTAACGACTGAATTAACGATAATAATGACAGTTTTAGTATTAAAAATTAAAAACATAAATGTAAAATTTTAGAAAAATCTCCTTTAAAAAAAATTTAAAATAAAATTTAAAATATTAAAAACACCACCAACATATTTAATCCTAATTTTTATTGTTATTTAATTTTATTTACATGTTAAAATTTTTAGAGCTTAACCGAGAAAATGGTAATAATCAAAAGTTAACACGAAACCAAGAAACGAAGCGAGGGAGCACAGCTTGAAACTCGGAACCCTAGAACCAGAGAGAGTGAAGAAACCATGAGACGAACTCTGCTTCGAAATGCTTCTCTCTTCACTCGCAATCTTCTTCACCACCACTCTTCCTCCACCGTCCCACTCGCCGTTTCATCTCACTCCCGATTCAGACTCTTCTCCTCCGATGAAAAACCCTCTCCAGTTCCCTCCATCAAAGACACCGCCCCCGTCGAAATTGAAGACGTCGACAACAAAGGTTTCTCTTCATTTCAATTATCACACACAATGCGAATTTTGAATTTGAATCTGATAATTATTGTTGTTGTTGTTGTTGTTGTTGTTGTTTTGTTTCAGAGCTGAAGTCGCGGATTGATAAATACCTAAAAGGCGACGAGCAGATGCTTCCTTCGATCATGGAGGCGATTATGCAGAGGAAGTTATCAGGGAAGCACGAAGATACTGATGATGAGTTGATGGAAGAACTCAGCATGGAACCTATTGATGATGTGGATGATAAGGATTTTGAATCTGATTTTGAGGATTTACATGAAACTGATGAGGAGATTGATGATTTGTATAATGCTAGAGATATTGTCATGAAGAGAATGGTTAAAGATCAGTACTTTAATATGGATGACAAGAAATGGGATGACATTGTTGAAGATGGTGTTAAGCATGGTTTTCTTATGGATACTAAGGAGTGTGAGGAGATTCTTGAAGATATGCTTAGCTGGGACAAACTTCTACCAGGTATATATACTACACACATATCACAATCCAATTTTCATATCTTTAAGTTATACTTTACATTACTTTGTTAGTTATTTGTATTTGTATACATCAACAACAAGGCTTATCCCACTAAGCGGGTTCGGCTAATGAATGTCATAGAGATTTGACTAAGTTTTACATTGGGCGTCTTAAACACAAACCTATCCTTTTATGTGGACATGTGACTTAGGTGTTTTGGACATGTAGATTTTGTGGTAAGGAGAGTAGATCAAATGGAGAGTAGTCAAACAACTAGGGGTAGAGGAAGATCTAGAAAAACTACAAGATAAGTTATTAAGAAAGATCTCGAGATTAACGATTTGGATAGAAGCAGGGACGCAGGGTCCTAGATAGAACATTACGGAGAAAGTTGATCCATGTAGCCCATGTAGTGGGATAAGGCTTGGTTGTTGTTGTATGTGACCTGCTATGCACAGCAAGGCTAGCATAGGTAGGATTGTATATCTTTGAAAATTTGGTTCTGGTTGGTTTTACTGACTTTGAAGGTTAAATGAATTTGGGAAAATATATGTATGGTGCATTTGGGTATTTAGAATAATCAAGTGTTTATCAAATAAGAGAGAAATTGTGCTTGAACTGTCTTCATATAAGTTGTAAGCTGTCCGCGTTAGCTTATTTTGGGAGATTATTGAAACATCATAAGATATTTTTGTAACATGTGAATTCTCCCAGACACTTATGATAGTACTTATGCCATGAGGTAAACTCAAGTAAAGGCCTTCCAAGCGCACTCATAATCTCCATAGTTGGTTTGTCATCCATTGCTATGCTATTGCTAGGTAGCGTATTAAATTTGTGTGATTGGATTATTATTGATTGATATTCTATGTTGTGGTGCAGTAGTGTAGAAATTGTTCATTATTGGTTAGAGGAGAATCTGAGGGAATAGGGGTTTTTCTTTTAATCTGTGGCACTGGTTGTAGGAAATAGCCATTTTTGAAAGAATATTCCTGATTATAGATTGGCTATCAGTCTGCTTTTTTTGGAATCCATTCAATTTCAATGTGCAAGGCTGGTTGTTAAGGGTTTGATACTCGTGCTTGACATTTATTGCATGTTTAGGCCTCAACATAAAATTTGTGTTTTATTGGTATGATGATTGAATTGAATTCTAGTGATCATCACCTTGCAGTTTGAGTACTCCTTTTGATTAGTTTCTTTGTTTTGGTATCTTATTTAGATGAGATAAAACAGAAGGTGGAAACAAAATTTAATGAGCTCGGGGAAATGTGTGAAAGAGGGGAACTTGAACCTGAAGCTGCTTATGAACAGTTTAAGAAGTTTGAGGATGAGCTTGTGATGGAATATATGAAGACGGCGGAAAAAGAAGCGGCCATGCAGTCTGTTGATACTTCTGTGCCAGACAAGAAGAAGGATTCCGATGATCCACCTGGTGAAGGCCCAATTCTCCGGTGGCAAACTCGAGTAGTATTTGCCCCTGGTGGTGATGCATGGCATCCCAAAAACAGGAAAGTGAAACTATCTGTAACGGTGAAGGAGCTTGGACTTTCAAAATACCAATTTCGCCGTCTTAGAGAATTAGTTGGAAAGCGTTATCATCCCGGGAAAGATGAGCTCACAATTACTAGTGAGAGGTAATTGCAATATAAACAAAAGCTGTCTTATGCATTATTCAATTTTATAAAACTTGATCGGAAAACCTTGAGGTAGCCACATCTGTATTTAATCTTTTCTTCTCCATATTTTGAAGGTTTGAGCATCGTGAAGAAAACAGAAAGGACTGCTTGAGGACTCTTCTCTCACTCATTGAAGAAGCCGGCAAAGCTAATAAATTAGTAGATGATGCTCGAACTTCATATGTGAAAGAGAGACTTCGAGGCAATCCAGCTTTCATGGAGAGGCTGCATGCTAAGTCCCTGAGATTAAGAGAATCCAATCAAGTTCCTGCTTGAGGTTTTCATGATTGATGCAGGAGTTTTATAACATTTCAACTGCCAAAATTCATTATTGCTCCCCAGATTTTTGTTTTCTTTTATGATTTTTATCTTTATCTTTTTAGTTGCAATCTGGATTCTAGTTTCAGAAACAACTCTGCATACTGGGGCAAGGCTGCGAAGATCTGATCCTCACCCCCAAAATCTCAGGAGGCTCACAAATGGCCCAATATTTAGTCATATCTTTCGTGTTTAGTGTTAGCGTTGCTGATGTTGTTTTTACCTTTAACCGGTGGTTTATGCTGGCTGACTTTTAGACATGCTTTGGAGAGTTACTTGTCTTTTTTGCCAATAATATCATTTAATGTACATAAGTGATTTTCACTGCAGTGCTGATTACTGACAGTTAAAAGATAGTAAATCATTGAGCACATGTTTGGCTGATCAATTTGGTTAATTGTGTACAAGGTCTTTCTCCGTGACTTATCTCAAATATTGGCTTGTTTCTATCCAATATTCGTTTAATGATAAGAAATCAAGAAACTGAAGAAAAACAACACAACACACTTTGAGAAAAACATGATATTGTTGAACAAAAAAAACATTCCCAGAAGTTTTGCATACAAATGTTCAAACAATGCATACTATATGAACATGATCAAATATTGCAACTACCAAATATTTGCATGTGACCTGAAATGTTTTTCAATGAAGTAAAAGAGGTAGTGGCTGAGTCACTCTTGGAGGTACAATTTCTCTCCAACAATATTTGTTCCTAAGTGAAGATAAGGACTGTACTTTGTACACAAACACAATTTGAGACAAGTTACTGAGACAAGTGACCGCCTCCTTTATTGAAGTGGAGTTATTGTGCAAGAAAATCATAACTTGCTAAGCAAGGTTGTCCCAATGAAGGAATCCACCATGTCCCCTAGCATTTGTGAATGTGTAAGTGGCACCTGAAACTGTTCAATGAAATACTCTAATGTCATCATATTGAAAATCTACAAAGAAGCAACAATAGGGTATTATAGGATATATACCTTCATAGCCTTCGAGAACTGGATCATCTGATAGTAGAAGTGGTGTGTCTAGGTCAATAAACCTGCAGAAGAGTTTGCAATATTGAAATGATATCGTAAAACAGAAAATGAACACTACATAAGGAAAACAATATAAACCAGCAAAAACTGAGAAGAAAATCTCAAACTTTTCAAATGCAATAACAATAGTACTTACTTAAAACATCCAAGGCCAGCAGCAAGATGACCAGCAAATCCCATAGCAAGTCTTGTCTCAACCATACCACCAATCATCAAATCCAATCCTGCTGATCTTGCTTTTTCAATAATATCTATTGCACCTATAACTCCAACTTTAGCAAGCTTAATGTTAATCACATCTACAATATTCCCTTCAACTATTTTGTAAACATCTACTAAACTTCTGCAACTCTCATCAGCTGCAACAGATACTCCATACTTTTCTCTCGCTATGTTACTCACGTAACCAAGACCATCCCAATCATCTCTGTGAACTGGTTGCTCAAATAGAATAGGGGTCAACCCCATTTCTGTAATAAAACAAAACAAACTAAGGTTCTATCAGCAAAAATAATGCAATAAAGGTGCACGTATGCATTTTCTAGTCTGACAGAAACAATCATTTGGATCATATGTGAAGGACGGAGAAAGAAAATCCAATATTGCGTAGGTAAAGGTTATAACCGTGTAATTTTTCGAGGACTTCCACTGCTTCGTCAGAGTTATACCCTTCATTAGCATCGAGAATAAACTGACACTCGGGGTGAGCAACACGTATCGCTTGAAGCACTTCTATATCTGCATTCAGATTCTTTCCCACTTTCAGCTTTAATGTCTTGAATCCTTGTTTATAGTACTTAGAAGCCAATTCAGCTGCTTCAGCTGAAGAAACAATCGGGATCTGCATATATAATGAGCTCAGAAAACTATTATATTCTTCGTAAGCATTCATCTAAGATTATATAAGATCTTAACTGTTATATCAGTGGTTATGGTATTTGAAGCACCACCAAAAAGCCTCCACAATGGCACACGAATACTATTCGCAACAGCGTCGATTACTGCCATCTCCACTCCAGCCCTAACCTTCAATTTTCAATAGCATAAAAACAAACATCATATCCACAAACAGAAGAACTACAAAATGATTAGAATCAGAATAACAAACAACAGAAACACTAGTTAAAAGGGTTAACTATGATCAAACATCACTCACCGAAGCAAATTGATGCCCGGGAAGAATATCACCAATTTTCCCCAACATAGAACCCAATGTTAACGCAGGACATTTCAGCAAGAAATCACAAGCTTCAGAAGCTTTAACCATAGCCGTGTGTTGATCCTCCGCAGTAACAAAAGGCAAAATCGGTGCTTCACCCCACCCAACAGCACCGTTACTCAATTCAACCCTAATAGCAACGTTCTCAACTTTCTCCAACTTTGAAGAAGCAATTGTAAAAGGTGAAATCAAGGGCACATTCAGTGGCCTATTCTCTGCTCTATGAACATCAACAGTGAAAGTTTCCAACAAAGTTTTGAAACCATAAGCGATTGGTTTCGCCGCTGATGCAGCAGAAGTAGCCATGACTGTGGAAAAAGAAGCAAACTTTTTGGTGAAATGGATTGAATTGGAGCTGTAGGTGAAATGGGTTGGAGAAGAACGTAGTAAGAAACTCTGTGATAGTGGTGATTTCAATTGCAATTTCAAATCCATTGAAACTTTGTGTAAATTTGCGATTGAATTATGAAGAAATCTATCTTAATTAACAACTTCCATTTTTAATTCCTTTTATCTATAATTCTTTATATAGAATCCCAAACCTTCTATGCTCTATGCTTGTTTCATGTTTTACATGTATGATGGTGACAAGTTTATATTTTTGGAATATTATTTTTTAACTTTAACATAAAATAAAATATCATTTTCACAAAAAAAATATTATTTTTAACTTCAACATAAAGTCATGGAGTTAGCCGGTTTTGAAATCAATAATTCATATCACAATGCTTAGATAAAACTGTATATGATATTATCATTACTTTATTGGAGTAGTATTTTCATGATGTGCAATATAACTATAAAAAATGAAAGATTTCAATGTACTATAGCTGAATTATTAAGTAAGAAAACAAATGGTGGCCACTTAAAGATTCTTCCACAAACCTTTCGTACAAGTTTTGTAATAAATATCATAATTAGACTAATATGCTATTTTTGTATCTTTGTTGTTTTAGTTATAAGTGTGATCAGTGGTGATTTCATTTGCAAGTGCAATTTCAATTTCAAATTCAAATTCAAATTCAACCAGAGTAATATTATTCAATGGAATCAGGATTTCAGTACATTTGTAGTTGTTTAATTTAAGATTAAATTAACTAAATTTTAGTGTTTGATAAAGATACATGGATAAAGATCCAAGGAGAAAATTCGATTTATAGCATTCATTTGTATTCTACTGAAAAGAGATTATCTCTATTTTCTCTTTTCACTTTTTATTAAAATTTTGGAGTAATTTGGTACGAGATCATTTTCATAAATATGTTTGCAACGATGTAGCACTAAAAAAAATATTAATTTTTCAATGTATTTTTGTTTCTCTATTTTGATGTTTTTTTATTTTTAGTTTCCAAATTTTAAAAAGCAATTTTTTGATATCAAAGTTTGTATCATTTGAGATTTGATTGATCCCCTCCAATTTTACATACGTATCAGTAATGATTCAGATGATTTTTTTTTAATCATGTGACATCAGTGGGGTTAATATATTAATTATTATTTTTATTACTCCCTCCGTTTCTTTATAAGTGTCACTTTCCTGCAAAAAAAAATTATTTCTTTTTAATTGTCACTTGTAAAGTTACCCTAGTATTAATTGCAATTTTGTCAACATTACCCCTAGATAATTATTACAAAGAGAGAAAAAATAAAGTGAACGTAATAAATAATTAAGGATATTATAGGTAAAAGAAGAATTATAGTTTGAAAAATAACAATAATGATTAGTTTCCTTGGTATGTGTAAACAGTCAAAAAAATGACACTTAAAAAGGAACGGAGAAAATAACTAATAAATTTATCAATAATTATAATTATGTTTTTTTAATTAATTAGTTAAAATACTTGAATGAAACATTTTGGAACCTAGTCCTTTTGGCCACAGTCACTTTTCAATTTAAAATCTGTTGAATGAATTAGCTTTTATAAACATTAATTTTTTTAAAAGAAAATAATGTGGGACTAATAAAAACAATCATGTCTGCAATGTGGACATGTTTGCAACTTCACCACTCGTGATTCATTTGAAGTAAATAAGTTGCATGAAAGACATGATTTATTTGAAAAATCTGCGTTATTGTTTGACTGCAGCAGACTCGTGGGTGACACACGAGAATTATCAATGAAATTACAAAAAGATACTAAATTCCAACTAAGAAACAAAAATGTCTTTCATCCAACTTTGATGTCGGTGAGGCATGTGGTCTAATATGTTCCTCTATCATTGGTTGTTGCATTTAGTTTTCTTCTTCAAAGTAAGGAAGAAAATCATACCCGTCTTCTTGAACACTTCAATCCCAACAATCTTCTTCTTAGAAATCTACATCACGACTTATAACAATATTTCAACTATTTGGATTATAGAGCTTGTACCCTTTAGAGCTTGAGTCGTAACCCACAAACACATACTTCTCACTTTTATCATCGAGATTTGTTCTCCTTTCGTCTGGAACTTGGCATATGCAATGCTTTCAAACACTTTTAGGTGAGAGATCACATGCTTCTTTCCACTCCTTGCTTCTTGTGGTGTCTTCTCATGCACACTTCTTGTTGGAGAATGGTTTGTCAGGTAAACCGCACATCCACTACTTCGGCCTAAAACACCTTCGACATCTTCTTGCTCTTAAGCATACTTCACACCAGTTAAGTATGGTCCGGTTCTTTCTCTCAGCTACTCCATTTTATTGTGGAGATCTTAACACTATCAGTGGGTGGAGGGTTTCATGGTCTTCACAATATTTATAGAACTCATTAGAAGTGAACTCTCCTCCTCGGTCAGATCTCATGGCGTTAATGGAAAAACCACTTTCTTTCTCCATAAGGGCTTTGAACTTCTTAAAATTTTCAAACACTTCTGACTTCTCCTTCAAGAAATAAACCCATAATTTTTTAGAATAATCATCAATAAAGAGAAGAAAATATTTACTCTTACAAAAAGAGTGTTGGTTCTATGTGTTGGCATCAATTTTGGTAAAACTTAGAGTTACCACAAGTTGTCACGCGTGTTGCCTTGACATGTGATATCAGCTTCCTGCAGGATGTTTAAATATGGTTCTGCAGGATTTAGCTAAGATGTCAGACCCGATGTTAAGACATGAGTATACAGAATATTCAGTCTGAATGTTATGTATCTTGAGATTGCGCTTTTCATGCAAATCTGTGTGTGCTTATGTGGAGATTGAATGCGCTATTCAATGAGTAATTTGATTTAAAACCAGAATGATCTATTTCCCAATAAGGGATGATTAACTGTTGTTTCTTAGAAGATACACAAGGAAAATAGAATTAGGGTTTTATGCTGCCCAGGCCCATTCAAAAGCTTCTATTTAAAGGCCATGTAAAACCTGGTTTAAAGACACAAGAAATGAACGAAAGAGTGAGAGAGTTTTAGGGTTTTAGTCTTGTGTAAGCTTGTGTATTGTGAGACATTCATTCATCTTATTGATGTATGAATTGGACTGACTTTTGTGTTGTATTTTGTCCACTCTAAGCTTTGAAGTATGAGTGTGTGTTTACTTGGTTGAATCTTTTAAGCAAGATCAAGTATGTGTCCTTGAAGTGTGTCTTCTTTCTTTTGTATTTGTTTTTATATCACTGCTGTGATTGAGGGGGAGTGAGTAGGGTCTCATATCTAAGAGTTCTTAGATAGAAGTCACACGGGTAGAGATTAGGTGAAAAGACTGTAACTTGAAGTTGTTTACTGAGAGTCTTTGAACTAATTCTGTTTAGTGGATTTCCTTCCTGACTTGGTAGCCCCCAGACGTAGGTGAGTTTGCACCGAACTAGGTTAACAATTGCTTGTGTCACTTGTTTAATTATTTCTTTGTTTTTATCTTGTTTATATTTTAGTTGTTGTTCGGATATTAGTGTCGTGACATTACCTTCGACATCTCATATCTAATACCAAAATTTCAATTGGTATCAGAGCAGGCATCCTGCTCTGGTTCTGGGTGAGATCTTGGGACGTTACTTTCTGGTACTATGGATAGAGACGGAGGATCTGTACACAGACCACCAATTCTTGATGGATCTAACTATGACTACTGGGAACCTCGAATGGTATCCTTCTTGAAATCTTTGGATAATAAGGCTTGGAAGGCTGTTCTAACAGGCTGGGAACATCACTTCACTACTAAGGAAGGAGAAGTTACAACAAATAAGAAGCCTGAGGAAGAATGGACCAAGGAGGAGGATGAACTAGCTCTTGGAAACTCTAAAGCATAGAATGCTATATTCAATGGGTTTGATAAGAACATCTTCAGACTGGTGAACAACTGTAAGGTGGCTAAAGATGCTTGGAATATTCTCAAAACCACTCATGAAGGTACCTCTAGAGTGAAGATGTCTAGATTGCAGCTTCTTACTACTAAGTTTGAGAATTTGAGGATGAAAGAAGATGAAAGTATTCATGACTTCCATATGAATATCCTTGAAATTGCTAATGCCTCAGGAGCCCTGGGTAAGAAGATGTCAGATAAAAAGCTTGTGAGGAAAATTCTCAGGTCACTTCCCAAGAGATTTGCCATGAAAATGACAACCATAGAAGAATCTCAAGATATTTGCAAGATGAGAGTGGATGAGCTAATTGGATCCCTCCAAACATTCGAGTTGGGAATAAGTGATGGATCTGAAAAGAAAGTCAAAAGCATAGCCTTTATGTCAAACACTGAAGAGAAAGAGGAAGACAGTAGTCAGGATACTGATGAAGATCTGGAAAATGATGTAGCCTTACTTGGGAGACAATTCAACAAACTCCTGAAGAGGATGGATGTAAGGTCAAAGTCTAATGTCAAGAACAACTCATTTGACATCAGTAGGTCCAATGATGCTGGAAGAAGAACAAAATCTGATGAAAAATCCAAACAGGGCAAAGGAATTCAGTGCCATGAATGTGAAGGGTATGGACACATTAGAGCTGGAATGATATTAAAAAAATTCAACCTTTTAGGTCGGTTAGATTTATCCGGTTTAAGAAAATAATTCTTAAGTCAGTCATAAAGGCCATACGAGCTTCTTAAAGCTTAGACTTATAAAGTCGGTTAATTCGTACCCGACCTAACAACGATTTCTTAAGTCAGGTCTAAAACCGACTTAAGAAGTCAAAACTTCTTATGTAGGCAATTCTTAGGTCGATCTCAGAACCGACTTAACAACCGTTTTCTCCACTAGTGACCTCCCCCTAGCACAATCGACTCCCAAACCCGAATTTGGTTGCGACAACCATTTTCTCTACTTTTAAAGGGGTTTTATCGACATTTTACTTTTCCTATGGGATAAATAAAGTTCGGTGGTGACTCTGTATTTTTCTCGGAGAGATAATTAACGACTCTGTTGGGGACTCCTAAGCGAGTCAAGCCCACCTTTGTTTGTTTTCTTTATGTGGTTTGGGTGTTTATCTTTATTTTACTTGATTTCTTTTATTGTATCTATTGCTTTTTATAGTTCATATATTCTAGATATATTTGTTGTATTCTCTATTGTGGGATTAGTTTTTGATAAGCCCACTACCCAGGCTTGGATAAAACACCTAAGATAGTATGATGGTCGCGTAGTACTGACTTGTCGGTCATAGTTGTCTTGATGGGTTAATGCGAAGTCCCTACCTAGAGTAGATTCCTCATGAAGTGTTGTTGGTGTAACACCCTTCTACCCAAACGACATATTTAAATAGATTATCAGAGTACAACATGTAGAAGAGTTTACATTTCTTACAACATAACAATTATCGCATCACAACATAAAACATATTATTTATTTTATTAAAACTTCGCAGCGGACAACAACATTAATATTATCATTCATCATATAACAATTCATAATAATGGTTCAACATTATCTCAACAAAACATCTCAACATGTTAGTCATCATAAACAACGTAAATAATAATCAATTATCTATCGAATCCCATAACCCCGGTGTCACATGACCAGAGCATTTGACTCGACTCTGTAGAATAACTCTACACTTATTCTTCAAACCTCAACAATAGCTACTCCTCTTTATCTGCACATTGCTCATCATAGATGAACATAAACACATGCAGAAGGGGTGAGAATTACATTATTAAATAATAATATAACGACAGAAATATAAACATAAATATATTTCACATATGCCAACACAGCTCATTATAATCCTCATAATCAACATATTCATGAACATCAACAAAACAACATATCAAATGCAATGCACACACCCATGCATGACTCAACACGACTCGGTATACCCATTTTGTGACCAACTACAGGATCACCACTCCCAGATTCATCACCATAGAATCCGAGTTCCCCGCAAGGAACCAAGCCTCTCAACAAGCCCGGAGTCAACAACATCATTGGAACTCAGTCCGTTCATCACTAGGCATCGGCCTTTCATGAATGCATGCACACCAAGCATGCATCATAATCAACATAGCAACAACAGCATCATATAGTCATGTTATCATCATCATTAACACATTCTATCACAAAAGCATATCACATCATGCCACATAATCAAACACAGTATTACCACACTCTACTAATATCTATACCACTCAAAGCAACGGGAAATGATCCCTCGTATACCATGCATCAGCTAAGTTACCTCGCTCAGCCTAAACAACCAAAACTGCACAACAACAGCCCCGGAAAGACCACAGTCTGCCCATACGCGTATTGCCTATGCTCATACGCGTATTACCCACGCCTGACCAAATCCATACGCGTATTGCCCATGTCCATACGCGTATGCTACGCGTATCACATTCCCATACGCGTACCAACAGAGACCAAAACACGTTCAAAACATCATCTTCCTCATCCATACGCGTATTGCCTAGTGCCATACGCGTACCAGCAATCTCATACGCGTATTGCCTAGTGCCATACGCGTATGACCAGAAACCAGATTTCCAGATCTGCAATGGCTTTTTCTGCTACGAGATCTATCCAACTTCATCCTTCCACAGTCCAAATTTCACACAAAATCACTCATATCATCTAATACAAATAGTCCCCTATTCGATTTCACAAATCCTAACATCATTGCATATAATTTCTACGAATTCCTTCGATTAAAATCCCAATTTCGTTCATCCAATATTTCACCATTTTCAGCATATTATTGTTTAATAAGGTTCAGACCCCTTACCTCTTTGGATTGAAGGAAGCTCTGAGCAATCTTTGGCCTTTTCCTCTTCCTTCTCTTTCTCTTCAGCGTTTCTCCCCCTTCTCTGACTCTGAGGCAAAACACGTGAAACAACCTGAGTCCTCACTTTGGCCTCTTTTATCCAATTTCCACTTTTACCCTTCCACTCTTCATATTCCATTTATTTTATTTATTTAATTATTATTAAATAAATAACATCTATAATAATAATAAAAATAATCCAATAATTCAACTTTATTAATTAAATTAATAAAATAATATTAACTCAATTAAATAATTCTCTTATTTTAATCGGGGTGTTACAACTCTCCCCCACTAAAAGAGTTTTCGTCCTCGAAAACATACCTCAAGTAAATAGAGCCGGATACGACTCCTTCATCTGATCTTCACGCTCCCAAGTCAAGCTCTCACCAGCTGGACCTCCCCAAACAACTTTCACTAGAGCAATCTTCTTACCTCTCAGGGTCTTCTCTTCTCGGTCATCTATCCGAATTGGCAACACCTCAACGGTCAAATTATCCCTCACCTGGATATCATCCAACTGAACAACATGCGAAGGATCCGCAATATATTTTCTCAACTGAGATACATGAAACACATCATGCAGATTAGAAAGCGACGGCGGTAAAGCTATCCGATACGCCACTTCCCCAACCCTCTTCAAAATCTGATACGGACCCACAAACCTCGGAGTAAGCTTTTTAGACTTTAAAGCTCTACCCACACCTGTCGTCGGAGTAACTCTCAAGAACACATGATCTCCCTCTTGGAACTCAAGTGCCTTTCTCCTGTTATCATGATAACTCTTCTGACGACTCTGAGAAATCTTCATTTTCTCCTGAATCATCTTAACCCTTTCAGTCGTCTGCTGCACAATCTCAGGTCCGAGTACAACACTCTCACCTGATTCATACCAACACAATGGAGTTCTACACCTCCTACCATACAATGCTTCATATGGAGCCATACCGATACTAGCATGAAAACTATTATTATAAGTAAACTCCACCAACGGCAAATAACTATCCCAAGAACCACTCTGCTCCAACACACAAGCTCTCAACAAATCCTCCAAGGATTGGATAGTTCTTTCAGTCTGACCATCAGTCTGAGGATGATAAGCTGAACTCAACCTCAACTTAGTCCCCAACGCTTTCTGCAAACTTTCCCAAAATCTAGAAGTAAATCTGGGATCTCTATCAGACACAATACTGGATGGAATACCATGCAGCCTCACTATCTCCTCAATATACAACTCTGCCAACTTCTCTAAAGAGTGATTAATCTTCATCGGCAAGAAATGCGCCGACTTAGTCAATCGATCCACAATCACCCAAATAGAATCATTACCTTTCGTCGTCCTCGGCAATCCCGTCACAAAATCCATGGAAATGCTATCCCACTTCCATTCAGGAATCTTCAAAGGTTGCATCATACCTGCCGGTTTCTGATGTTCAATCTTTGACTTCTGACAAGTCAAACAGGCATACACAAACTTAGCAACATCTCTTTTCATACCAGCCCACCAAAACAACTTCTTCAAATCTTGATACATTTTAGTTGCACCTGGATGGATACTCAATCCACTCCTGTGGCCCTCTTCAAGAATACTCTTTTTCAATTCAGACACCTCAGGAACACAAACTCTACCTTTAAATCGCAGGATGCCATTCTTATCAATCTCAAAATTACCACCATTACCCTGGTTAACCATAGTAATATGATCAACTAGAGCGACATCAACTTGCTGACCATTCCGAATATCTTCCAGAATTCCACTAGTCAACTTCAGCATACCCAACTTTACACTATCAGCGGAAACTTCACAACCCAAACTCATATCACGGAACTGTTCAATTAACTCAAGCTCCCGAACCATCATCATAGACATATGTAGAGACTTTCTACTCAGCGCATCTGCAACTACATTAGCCTTACCGGGATGATAACTCAATTCAAAGTCAAAATCCTTCAGTAATTCTAACCACCTTCTCTGCCTCATATTTAACTCTTTCTGATCAAACAGATACTTCAGACTCTTGTGATCACTGAACACTTCAAATCTGGAACCATACAGATAATGCCTCCACATTTTCAACACAAATACAACAGCTGCAAGTTCTAGATCATGCGTAGGATAATTCCTCTCATGAACTTTCAACTGTCTAGAAGCATAAGCTACAACTTTACCATTCTGCATCAAAACACCACCAAGACCCATCAAAGAAGCATCACAATAGACAACGAAGGACTCACCAGGATTAGGCAAGATCAACACTGGAGCGCTGGTCAACCGCCTCTTCAACTCCACAAAACTCGCTTCACAAGCTGCATCCCACACATACTTGACCCTTCTTAGTCAACTGCGTCAACGGCAATGCCAACTTAGAGAAGCCCTCAATAAATCTGCGATAATAACCAGCTAACCCCAGAAAGCTGCGTATCTCAGTAGCAGACTTCGGAGTCTCCCACTGTAATACAGCATCAACTTTAGCCGGATCAACAGAAATCCCACCACTCGAAATCACATGGCCAAGGAAACTCACTTCCTTCAACCAGAACTCACATTTAGATAACTTTGCATATAATTTCTTTTCTCTTAACACCTGCAAAACAATTCTCAGATGTCCTGCATGCTCTTCTTCCGTCTTAGAATATATCAATATATCATCTATGAACACCACAACAAAATTATCAAGGTACGGATGAAATATACGATTCATATATTCCATAAACACACCTGGGGCATTAGACACACCGAACGGCATCACAGTGTATTCATAATGACCATACCTCGTACGGAAAGCAGTCTTCGCAATATCATCTGACTTCACTCGGATCTGATGATAACCCGACCGCAAATCAATCTTACTGAAAACATGAGCTCCAACCAACTGGTCCATCAAATCATCAATCCTCGACAATGGATACCGATTCTTGATAGTCACCTTATTCAACTGCCGATAATCGACACACAACCTCATCGTACCTTCTTTCTTCTTCACTAACAATACTGGTGCACCCCAAGGAGAAACACTTGGACGCACAAACTTCTTCTCAAGCAATTCTTCAAGTTGCTTCTTCAATTCAACTAATTCAGTTGCCGACATTCTATAAGGAGACATCGACACTGGACTCGTACCTGGTACTAAGTCAATGGCAAATTCGACTTCACGTTCTGGAGGTAATTCATTTACATCCTCCGGAAACACATCCTGAAATTCACAGACAACAGGCAAATCTACACTCACCACTTTCTTATTCGCTTGCAGAGACGCAAATAAAGCGAATATCTGAGCTTCATCTTTCACAAATTCCCCCACCTGCCTAGCAGATAGAAATCTTGCCTCATCATTCTCACCAACTTCAGAAAAACCGCACCGTCTTACTATAGCAGTTGATAAACACGCCATAGAATTCTAGCCAATTCATTCCCAGAATAATATCAATTTGGTGCAAGGGTAAGCACACCAAATCAACTACGAACTCTCTCTCAAAGATCGTCAAACGACAACCTCGACAGACAACAGAAGTCTTCACAGAACCATTAGCAGGAGTATCTATCACCATACTTCCGCCTAGGGACGACATAATCACACCAATCCTGGTCGCACACTCATACGAAATAAACGAATGAGTAGCACCAGTGTCAACAATAGCAAGCAATTCAACATTATTAATCAAGCAAGTACCTTTAATCAGATTATCTTCTTTAGGAGCTTCAGCCCCACTCAGAGCAAACACCCTACCAGTAGTATGAGCTGCAGTAGCCGCCTTCTTCGGTTTCGAGCACTGCAAACTGATATGGCCTTTCTCGCCACAATTAAAACATGTCGGACCAGCATCCTTACATTCCGTAACTCTATGACCAGCCTGACCGCATCGGAAACATCTCAGCACTTTCTTGGTACAGCTATCAGCACGGTGGCCTGGCTCGCCACACTTGAAACATTTACCAGCTACGGGAGATCCTCCCCCACTTGGCTTCTTCACATCTACCACTTTCTGCTTACCTTTACCATTCGGAGATGCATAAGGACTACCACGATCCTTATTCTTCTTCTCACTAAGACTCTTGTAGTGAGCAGTCCTAGCCTTGCTATCTTCATCAAATATCCTGCACTTGTTAACCAGTGTAGGAAACCTACGAATCTCCTGATAACCAATGCCTTGTTTGATCTCGGGACGCAACCCGTTCTCAAACTTGACACACTTGGATTCCTCAGCATCAGCATTATTATAATGAGGACAATACTGTACCAGCTCCTCAAACTTCGAAGCGTAATCAGCAACAGACATGTTACCCTGCTTCAGTCCCAGAAATTCCATCTCCTTCTTACATCGCACATCAGCAGGAAAATATTTCTCCAGAAAGGCCGTCTTGAACCTTTCCCAAGTCACCTTAGCACCTGGTACTTCAATCCTCTGTCGAGTGTTATCCCACCAGTTTTCAGCCTCTTCAGATAACATATGCGTACCAAACTGCACCTTCTGTGCTTCAGTACACGTCATCACCTGGAAAATCTTCTCAATTTCCTTCAGCCAAATCTGAGCACCATCTGGGTCATAGCGCCCCTTGAATGTAGGAGGGTTATTCTTCAGAAACCTTCCCAAATTCCTAAACTCGTCGACCGGCGGATTCTGCTGCGCCTGCATAGCCTGCGCCATAGCAGCCAAAGCCTCAGCAATCGCACGGTCATTTTCTCCAGCCATACTCTGCACGACACAACTACAACCGTTAAATATCGACAGTGTCATTTACACTAATCGACCAACAGGGAAAACATCACATTATGACTCGACTGGACTGACCATGCTCTGATACCACTAATTTAACACCCTTCTACCCAAACGACATATTTAAATAGATTATCAGAGTACAACATGTAGAAGAGTTTACATTTCTTACAACATAACAATTATCGCATCACAACATAAAACATATTATTTATTTTATTAAAACTTCGCAGCGGACAACAACATTAATATTATCATTCATCATATAACAATTCATAATAATGGTTCAACATTATCTCAACAAAACATCTCAACATGTTAGTCATCATAAACAACGTAAATAATAATCAATTATCTATCGAATCCCATAACCCCGGTGTCACATGACCAGAGCATTTGACTCGACTCTGTAGAATAACTCTACACTTATTCTTCAAACCTCAACAATAGCTACTCCTCTTTATCTGCACATTGCTCATCATAGATGAACATAAACACATGCAGAAGGGGTGAGAATTACATTATTAAATAATAATATAACGACAGAAATATAAACATAAATATATTTCACATATGCCAACACAACTCATTATAATCCTCATAATCAACATATTCATGAACATCAATAAAACAACATATCAAATGCAATGCACACACCCATGCATGACTCAACACGACTCGGTATACCCATTTTGTGACCAACTACAGGATCACCACTCCCAGATTCATCACCATAGAATCCGAGTTCCCCGCAAGGAACCAAGCCTCTCAACAAGCCCGGAGTCAACAACATCATTGGAACTCAGTCCGTTCATCACTAGGCATCGGCCTTTCATGAATGCATGCACACCAAGCATGCATCATAATCAACATAGCAACAACAGCATCATATAGTCATGTTATCATCATCATTAACACATTCTATCACAAAAGCATATCACATCATGCCACATAATCAAACACAGTATTATCACACTCTACTAATATCTATACCACTCAAAGCAACGGGAAATGATCCCTCGTATACCATGCATCAGCTAAGTTACCTCGCTCAGCCTAAACAACCAAAACTGCACAACAACAGCCCCGGAAAGACCACAGTCTGCCCATACGCGTATTGCCTATGCTCATACGCGTATTACCCACGCCTGACCAAATCCATACGCGTATTGCCCATGTCCATACGCGTATGCTACGCGTATCACATTCCCATACGCGTACCAACAGAGACCAAAACACGTTCAAAACATCATCTTCCTCATCCATACGCGTATTGCCTAGTGCCATACGCGTACCAGCAATCTCATACGCGTATTGCCTAGTGCCATACGCGTATGACCAGAAACCAGATTTCCAGATCTGCAATGGCTTTTTCTGCTACGAGATCTATCCAACTTCATCCTTCCACAGTCCAAATTTCACACAAAATCACTCATATCATCTAATACAAATAGTCCCCTATTCGATTTCACAAATCCTAACATCATTGCATATAATTTCTACGAATTCCTTCGATTAAAATCCCAATTTCGTTCATCCAATATTTCACCATTTTCAGCATATTATTGTTTAATAAGGTTCAGACCCCTTACCTCTTTGGATTGAAGGAAGCTCTGAGCAATCTTTGGCCTTTTCCTCTTCCTTCTCTTTCTCTTCAGCGTTTCTCCCCCTTTCTCTGACTCTGAGGCAAAACACGTGAAACAACCTGAGTCCTCACTTTGGCCTCTTTTATCCAATTTCCACTTTTACCCTTCCACTCTTCATATTCCATTTATTTTATTTATTTAATTATTATTAAATAAATAACATCTATAATAATAATAAAAATAATCCAATAATTCAACTTTATTTAATTAAATTAATAAAATAATATTAACTCAATTAAATAATTCTCTTATTTTAATCGGGGTGTTACAGTTGGCTCGTAAGTTATTTTGCGTGACGATAATACTTTCAAGGAGGGATCTGTGACTCTAGAGACCTTTAGTAAACTCGTGGCTTTAGAAGTCAAGGATTAACCTCAATTAGAGTAAATCCTCTTGAGGGTATCGTTGGACCGTGAGTCATTTTGCGATGATAACAACATTCTCATCCAATGATCAATGACTTTAAGAACCTTCATAAAGATTTAGAACCTACATGTGAGGGGATATGTTTTTTTTGTAGGAAACTTAAAACTCAACCTACCTTGAGAATCATACGCAAATTATCTAGAATACGTCGAACCTCTGAACCTAAAATATGCATAACATTACATTCCATGCATTTGCATTTGAGCCTTATTCTCAGGGAATCTTAAAGATTTACATTGTGTAGTGAGCATTTGAAAGATATGTTCAGACAGAAGAAACACACTTCCTCTCAAGCTCAAGCTACCCGAGACAAACAATCTTATAGCCTTGAGTGGCAAAATAAAGCCATGCTAAAAGAACAACTTCATAGGAAGATATGGGCAGATACTGAAGTTATTGACCGCAAGTGTAGATGTGGGGGTCTTAGTTGCTTTGGCTCAATATTATGACCCTCATCTCCATTGCTTTACTTTCTGAGACTTCTAGCTAGCTCCGACCATCGAAGAGTTTGAGAGACTTTTGGGTTGGCATCTGAAGGATCATGCTCCGTTTACATTTTTAGTGGAATAACTAACACCAGAATGGTAGCAGAAGCATTGCACCTTACTGTTAGAGAAATAACATCTGGTTTGGGACCTAGAGGGTTCTCAAGGAAGTTCTTAGAAGAAAAGGCTAGGGCATTAGATAAAGAAGAAAACTGAGAGCCTTTGATTGTTGTTATAACTCTTATTATCTATGGGGTCGTCATGTTCCCTAATGATGACGACTTTATAGATCTACCTACCATCAGTGTATTCTTGGCTAAGAATTTGGTTCTTACTATATTAACAGACATGTACTACTGCCTCCGTGGTTTTGACATCACTTTCCTTTTGCTCTTGGTTTAAACACCACAATTTAGGTTGACACCTTTATGGTTATACACCTACTTTTAGGGACACACCTCTATGATTAACCCCCTATCATTTTATTTGGGACACACCTTCATGGTTATACACCTCTTTTCTTAGTTTTGACACCACATTTCTGGGACACACCTCTATGGTTAACCCCCTATCTAACTCCTGGTTCAAACAACATTACCTCACCATGTTAGACCCAGTGGTAAGATCTTTGTCATGTTATGCAAGGGAATGTATTAGCACCCCTAACATCCATGGTACTCCATGGGGACCATTTTGATTGTTCCTGCTCGAATGGGTGTTATATCCAATGATTACTCGCGAAAGAATGAGGGAAAGGAAAGAATAGATAAAGTGCTTGATGAGGATTGGGGCTTTCATGCCTACATATTCTCATAGTGCAATGAGAAATTCAGAGCTCTGTAGTTCACAAAATTGGTGGTGGGAGGTGAAAAGAAGTTGTGATAAAGGTATAGTCTGTACCAAAGGATTATATGATTTAAACTCCAAAAAGGGAATAAAACTGAACCCAAGAGTAAAACAGATATAGACTAAGGCGTGGAGGGACAAAGGCATACCCACTGTATTGTCATACCGAAAAAGAAGGAATTAGGTGTTTGGCTTCTAGGCTAACATTTCTTGGTTCACAAGCTAACACAAGATGGAGCTCAAAGAGATAGTGTATTTGGCTCAAAGATAAAATATATCACATGAAGTGAATGAAGGTAGAATATGAATGCATCGTGGATATGAATGGGAAGACAGGGGAATAATTAGGATTATGCTCGCCAAGGATTCACATCCTCGTGCCTACGTATTCTCACTATGCAATGAGAAAGTAAGAGCATTCGTAGTTTGTGGAACTACGAAAACAAAGGGAAACATAAGGAAGTGTTTTCCTAGGAAACTAGGACTAACAAGACAAACAACTTCAAGGGTATGATTTAAGTGATGAGCAAAATAACTTATACCAACAGAATGGTAGCATGGGAACCCATACAAACAAACTAGCTTTGAACCCAAGAGTAAATAGGTACAGACTAATATGTGGATGGACAAAGGCATACCCACTGTATTGTCTTACCAAAAAGAATGAATTAGGTGTTTGGCATCAAGGCAAACATCTCTTGGTTCACAAGATGGACAAATATCCTAAAAGGAAGGGTATGAGACCCACAAGAAAGTGTTGTTTGGATACAAGGAGCAACATATCACTTGCTGGGGAACAAACAATCTGAAACCAAAGAATAATGGTATATTAGACCCATGAAGGAAAGAAACTCTGAACCGAAGAGTAAAAAAAGTACAGACTAAGATGTGGAGGAAACTAGGCATACCCACTCTTATCATAACCTGAAATAAAGAGAATTAAGTGTTTGACATCAAGGCAAACATCTCTTAGTTCAAACAAAGTCATTGATTATGGAATCCAAGGGAAAATGTATTTGATCTCAAAGAGATGGTATTTATTGATGAAGAAATGAATAAGATAGGTTAATAAATAAGGTAGCAATAAATAGGGTAGCTTGTAGAGAATCTGAATTCTCGTGCCTATGTATTCTCACTGTGCAATGAAAAAGTTAGAGCTTTCGTAGTTCAACCCACTAGGGTTGACATCAAGATGATTGAGGCAAAAGAAATGATTGATAATGGAATATGAAGGAGCCTTGGCAGTTAATGGATGGGAATCACACTAAATTCTATAAGTAAAGGTGAGTATGATGAGCAACTGGGTCATTCGTCTTGTACCCAAAGATATTCAGAATGAGGATAAGAATTCTCCACTCTCAATCATTCTTTACTACTTAAGGCTTGTAGCATATGATTCTCATTATAATTTTCGTTATTTGAGAAGAATTTTTACTACTCCTTGAGTTAATGTTGCTTGCTGGAGAGAGACTTGACAATCATATGATTTGAATTGTGCTAAAGTCTATGAATAGAGGTGAATACGATGAGCAACTAGGTCATTCATCCCGTACTCAAAGATATTCAGAATGAGGATATGAATTCTCCACACTCATCCCTTCTCTATTGCTTAAGGCTCATGCCACATAATTTTAATCTTGATTAACAAGCTCTTGAAGAACCACCTTTGACGTGCCTTGTATGATCTTTGCTTGATATGACTGAGATGCCTTGATTGAGAGTCTGAATTTGAGGCCTTGATATCCATAACTTACAATAATAGTCTTATCAAGTGATCAAGGATCTTTTGATCACTTGAATAGACTGTGGGATTATACAAGATCAAATGATTTAGTTGATCAAAATTACTTTTAATCAACTTGAATCGAGGGTTTGAATTAGCTTGAAACTTGATTAGCCTAATTTAAGGGTTAATATTATTCAGAAACTATTCCTAGGGGAGAATGTTATGTTAATAAAAAACTTGATTAAAACTATCTAATATTCTAATTCAAAGATTTGTCCCAAAGAAGCATGCATTTATGTGGCTAAAACAACAAAATAAACCCCTAAGGGTAAAATGGTCATTCACAAATTATTGATATTGAATTAATTTCTAATCATGAAAATCCTAATTAAACTCCATTAAATCTAATCAAAACTAATTAGTTCTAATTTCCTAAAAATCTAATTAAAACTAATTATCAACATTTCTGAAAATTCTATTACTAATCAAAACCCAATATTTCTAAAAATTCTAATCACCTAATTAAACTAATATTTCTAATATTTCTAATCTATTCTAAATTCTAAAATCCTAATTGATTTATAAAACTAATACTCTAAATCTAATCAAATTTTTAATATTCTAAAAAGTCCTATTAGACTAATCAAATTTTAAAACCTAATAAGCCAAATCTAATTCTAAAAAAACTAATGAAAATCTAAGTCCTAATTAACAAATCTAATCAACTAATCATATTCCAAATCATACAAAAAATACAAATTGCCCCAAAAAGATGAGAATGGACCTGGTCCAGTGGGGGGTGCAAGAAGCATATGAATGGTGCAGGAAGCGATCCATTGGGACTTAGGCCCAAACCCATATCAGAGCATCACATAGGGACTTCACCGTGCAAGACCAAAAGAATTAGAAACATGCTTCTCATAAGCCAGAGCAGCAACGGGTGTTAGCCTCCGCATCGCGTTTTCGAATTTTCATCAGCGCGTCTCGTGATTCTGCGCTCCCCTTCATCTCTTAACCGGATGTCCAGAGAATCAAAAAACATAAGGAAAGGAAATTGCTTATGTAAATAAGTTGCAACGGCAACGTGATTAACAACTCATCTTTGCAAATTCAATTATGGATTGCGTTCATCAACAACATCGCGTCTCCATGGTCATCTCGAGTCGACGGTTCAAGCTTCCGAATTCAACACATCAGCGATCGAAAATGAAACAGCGTCGATGCGAGATCTAAACAAATTTCGGATTGAAACAAGCAGAACAAAGACTTACCGGTTTCGACGCGGCGTCAACAACATGTACCAATTGTGATTTTGCTCATTTGTATGCTTGATGCGTGAATTGTTGCGTTCTTGCTTTCTTCTCTTCTGAACTTTTCTGTTGTGAAAAAGTGAATGAAAAACAATTTTTTTATATGTAATGAAGAGTGATTTCTGATTTGCATTCGTTTGAGATTTTCTGTTATGCTGTAAAAAAATGAATTCTCTTCCCTCATTTTGAACTGAAGCAGGGGTTATATAGGATGTGATTTCTGTTTTCAAACTCACATGAAATTCATCATGAAATGCAGAGTTAGTTGGACATGAGAAATTTTGTTAGCATTAGTTATAGTGATTCAAATCCAGTTTGTTTTAATTTGGTTTGCGTTTTGAGTTGTTTATGGTGGAAAATTGAAATGCGTCGTAAGTCTTGTTAGCTTTTAGTTATGAAATTGACTTGTGAAATTGTTGAATGTTATTTGGAATTTGGTTAGTTGGTGTGTAGGATTCAATTAGAGTCATTTTGTTAATTTCATTCTATTAAATTTGCTGGTCAAAGTTATTAATTTGGAAATTAATTAGTGAAACTGGTTAGTTCTATTAGAAAGAAAAATACAGGTTGGGAATTGAAATGCAAGCTGATGGAATTTTACTGCAACCATAGATTTGAGTTTTGTGTGTCATAGGAGGCATGGCCTCTCACTATAATTATCACCCAAAGTTGGATAAACTGATGGGAATTGATCTGGCACAGGATGAATAAGAATTCTAAGTCCAGTTTTCACCATTTGGAGGTCACGATTTCCTGAAGTGCTCTCCACTGAGTGAAGTCGTGCATGACCATCATGGATCACATTCCTCTTAAACCATGGGATCAGTAATAAGCGTTCCTTCAGGATGGACCTCATCTTTGACACCAACAAGACGGTTAAAGACAATAGCTTGATGACCACCCTCAATATTATACAAAGTGTTTGTAGCCCCCATACACAATAAGTCCAACGATAGTGCTAACTTTAAACGAAGCAACGATTCTACTCCCAGGATCATTTGGGATCTTCACATTGTTGAAATTCCTCTCGCGGAAACCGGTTGTGGGGATTGGTGTAAGGTGGGATGGGTTGTTGGATTTGGATTGGCTACTAGAGTACATGATGTAAATTTAAAATTTTAATAGTTTGTTGTAACATGATTGAACGAACTAGGTAGGTATGGTTTATGCATTAGAATGATCTTAGAAACTAAATTGTGTATTAGTTGGAAGATGTAACTTGTAGTTGAAATTGCATTGGCTTGAATTTGTGGTTCGCTTGAACATTGTAATCAAAATGTTGTAATCGGATGGTTTACTATTGTGTAATGTATAAATTTGGTTTAAAATTGTGATGTGAATGAGTGGTTTGAATTGTACATGGAATTGTTTGAATGGAAATTAAGTGATTGGCTTAGATTATTTGGAAAGGACATGATTTAAAATGGTCTAACATAGGAAAATGGGCAAAACTTGGAAATAGTCAAGAATTGAAGGAAAATGAATTTATTTGGGATTGGATTGTAGAAATGGATTAAAATCAATGGTTGAATGCAAATGATTGAAAATTATTCATGGGAGTTTAAATGGAAATGGTTTGTAAATGGACATGGACTATCAATTAGAACATGAACTAGATTTAAAATCAATAAAGTTGAAATGGTCATGGATTATATGGACTTGGATCTTAGGTGGGTGATGGTAATCACAAACAAGACCATGGTGATTTAAGGATGAAAGCCTGGTAAGTTGACTTTGGTTAACTGATTGACCAAAAAGTCAACAGTTGACCAAAAGGTGGTGAAATGGACCCCTCTGATTAAAAATGCATGTTCAAATGGAACCACTAACCAATTGAAACCAATGTCTTAAATGAATGATAGTGAAACCTAATGATCATGCCATAGCTTGACCAAGATGAATTAATGAAACTTGGATCAATGGAATCAATGGATGAAGTGACTTAGATCAAATGAGACTAATGACAATATGTTGTGGAATATGAATGCAAACATTCCTTAAACCAATCAAAATAATCCATGGACTAGAGTTTTGTAGTTAAAGCTCAAATTCAAGCAACAACCAAGACCTCAAACCAAGAAGTAGTCAACACAAACAATTTATCAATGCCATGAACCAACCTTAGGGTTTCTAATAGAGCACAAAGCTCCACATGCAACATATTCAACCATGGACCCACAATTAGGGTTTAGAAGTCAAATCAATTACGCAGAAGGTCAAACACAAGATCCCTTATGATCAAAGCCAAGAATTTGGGTTTCAACCCATAAGGTGTGCAATACCATAATCTTCAAGCAAGAACCTGATTTTCATCAACCATCAACCTTAAATCTATGATGCTTGTTAGCAAATGTTGATCATGCATGAATGCTGCACATGAATGAGATATACATGAGTATAGATGAACCTCAAGTCATGGTTTAGATGAAAAGCAAAAAGGGGAGGGCAAATTTTGGGGTATGACAAACACCACCCCCAATCTTATCTTTCTTTCAGTCTTAGTCCTCTGAACTATGGAGCTCTAACTTCTTTATTGCATTATGAGGATACGTAGGCACAAAGATGTGAATCCTTGGCGAGCACTTTCTTTTCTTTCCCCTTTTTCCTTTCTCTGGTTCTAAGAACTATGAGGCTATAACTTTCTCATTGCACCATGAGAATACTTAGGCATGAGAGTCCCAATCCTCCTCGAGCACTCCTTTTCTAACCCATTTTATGTTTTGCATGTACATGAAGATATAAACACCCACCCAAGCAAGATAATTAAAAACGGTTCCCATGGAGTACCAAGGATGTGAGGGGTGTTAATACCTTCCCCTTGCATAACCGACTTCCTTACCTGTTTCTCTTTCCCTTGGGTTTTATCGATATTTTCCCTTCCCTCTTTTGGGATAAATAAAGTTCGGTGGCGACTTTGTTGTATCTTCGAGCGTGCGATGCGTTCGGGCATATTTCGCGTAGCTTCACATATTATTAATATATTTTGCATCCAATCATTGTAGGGCATGTTAATCATTTATTGCTAAGCATCTTGAGAAAAATGGAATCCAAGCGAAGAAAAAATCTCCAAATCAAGGAAAGGGAATCAAATACAGAGAACATGGAGGCTTACAACTTGGGACTGACTAGAAACAGAAGAAACTCCATCACCTACAAGTATGGAAGAGTCTTGGATCTTTTAAGTGTCCCAATGCAAAAGGATGTCATAATAGCGTTGGCACAATTTCATGACTCTGCGTTGAGATGTTTCCAATTTCAAAATTTTCAGATAGCTCCTACTATTGAAGAATTTAGTAAAACTATATGGACTCTTAAGCCTACAAGTGGTCCTTTCAAAACGATAGGATACAATCCTACAGTAGAAGAAATGGCTAACTATCTTGGAATTTGTGCTGCTGATTTGAAGGCCAACTTAAGGGTCTGTGGGGTTTTCAAAGGTTTTCCAAGAGACTATCTAGAAAAGAAGGTTGCTAACTTTGCAACCTCCATGAGTTGGGATTGACAATATCATGATCCTTCTCATCTTTGGGTTAATTCTTTTCCCCAGTGAAGAAAATTTTGGGGCGTTAAAAGTGGTGAACATGTTCTTGGCTAAAAAAGTTGGGGATGAGGATCCTACACCTGCTCTCCTTACTGACGTCTACTATACCATTTATCAAAGACATGCAAAGAAGGGAGGTTTGATGTTATGATGTGCTCCCCTGCTCTACGAATGGCTCATATCCACTTAGAAAAGGATATGACTACTATTGAAGATATGAGTGGACATAAGTGGGCCCAATATTTGGTCTCACTCACCGATAAAAATATCATATGGTATCCACAAATCCTTCACCGTGATAACATGATTATGAGCTGTGGGAACTTCCCAAACGTACCCCTCATATGTACAAGGGGATGTATAACTTACAACCATATCTTGGCCATAAGACAACTTGGCTACCCACTGGCTTACAAACCTGATGATAAATCATTGAAGGGTTTTGTTCTGTAAGGTGTAACTATAAAAGATCCAACTATTTTGAAGGTTATCCACTCTTGGAAGTAGATCAACGAAGGAAGAAGTAACTTAAAAAGGCCTAGGGATGAGTCTGCCATATCCTATGATGAGGGGATTAAGGAAAAAGTATGCAAAGTGAAATTACCTTTTGCTCTCGAACGTCCAGTTATAATAAGGTCCCCCGAACCAATCAGCATGGAATAAATGGAGGCACTTAACGCAACTATCCTTCAACTTAGAAGGGAAAACAAAGAACTAGAAGGATTTTTTTTACCATATCTCGTGTGAGAAGAGAACTCTAAGTAGATACCTCGATCAATCTCTGGAATAACTTGATAGGAGCAAGAAAGAAACTAGGAGGGAGGAAGACAAGAACTAACGAGTATACACTGAGCTTGAGGTTGTCAGTTCAAGCCTCAAGACACATAAGGTGGAGTTAGATAAAGCTTGGCATCAAAGCGATTAATGGAAGCAAATTTGGATGAATTTTACTAATGCCTATAAAGAAATGAGGGAAGGGTTTGAAGCTCACGTCCAAGGTTTGGAAGCGGAAGTCCAAAGTCTCGTTATTGTGCCTCAGGAAGTTAGGACTCAGGCCTTAGATGAACAAATCCGAAGAAGGGATGTAAAAAGATTACTCTTTATACGCCCGTATGATTATAAAGAAGCATACAGAGAAGTCAAAAGACAAAAGGATCTCTTGGATGAAGCATACAAAGAGATGAGGGAGTGGGGGACCTACATGGAGAACCATAACCAAGATATGTCTGAAACCATTAAAGAAGACAAAGGCATCATGTTGGAGCTCTAAAGGAAGTCAAACCATCATAGGGAAGAATTTTTTAAGTTAGTCGTACTGTCAAATGACTTAATTGATGAAATACCTAGAAGCTTTAGGGAAACAAAAGCCATAATGGATATGCTCAGACCCCCGAAGGAGATTTATGACTTCATCAAATTATGCAGACACATGGTGGATGAGGTTAGGGCTAGAATAAAGAGACACTGTTAGATTTTTTTCTTTGCAATAACTATATGATTGAGATTTATGCAAATAAAAGTAAAACTATTTTCACATACATACTCATGCATTCATATACATATACATCTCAACATTCATAAAATAAAATAAAATCATGTTTCCTCTCTTTCTCAGAATCATTGAACGAGACAACCTGACTCTCCGACCACCATATCAAACTCGAGCTCACCGCAAGAAGACCGTGGAACAACTTGAGCAGAATTAGGCCGCTATCACAAAATACATAGACTTAGTGAAAGGGAACATCAAAGGTATGAAAGACAAGATGGACCAGGTCACACACGCCATTACTAGCACATTGGCAAGAGGTAACGAGGCTAATAATAGAGGGAACACTTCCACTTATATTCCTCCACCTAGGGATAATAACCTTCTACTAGGATTCATCTCTGATATCCAAGGCACTAAGACTGACACCAGTCAACTGAAGACGAACGTCCCTCCTCCTGAAGGGCTTGTTCCTACTCTGGTCTAGAATGGGGCACCTTGTCCTACACAGATACCAGTTCCATATAAAAATTACATAGACCTAAGCCATCAGTACGAAGATGAAGGTTTGAGGTACATAGCTCAACCTAAGCCAGAAAGTCACCCAATCACTATCATTAGGTAAACAAGGGTCAATAATAAGTATAAAATTCTGAAATAAATACTAAGGGAAGTAGAAGCCTTCAATGTCTTTGGAGTTGATGCTCAGGAAATGTGCTTAGTTCCTGATGTAGTCATACCCTCGAAATTCAAAGCACCAGAATTCGATAAGTATAAAGGTGTCAGTTGTCCTAGTAGCCACCTACATATGTTTGTCAAAAAGATGGCTACCTATGCGGCAAATGAGAAGCTGATGATGCATTGTTTTCAAGATAGTTTAAGTGGGGCATCCTTAGACTGGTATATGCAGTTGGAAAGAACTCATGTCAAAACCTGGGAATACCTTGCTAATGCTTTCCTAAAGTAATACAAGTACAATCTGGTCGATATGTTCATGAGCACACTATAAGGCCCATATTATAAGAAGATGATATGACATTATCAATGGGGTTTGCTGACCTAGTAATAATTGGAGAAAGAATCGAAAACGGTTTGAAAAGTGGCAAAATCGAAGAACCATTTGCTAGTTAAAATAATGCCAATAAGTTATCCAACAATAATAACCCGAAGAAGAGTGGAGCCAATATTGTCATAGCTACCAGGTCCTCTTAGATTCCTTAATACCCATACCCTTATGTGGAGGTGGTATACCTAAGTTAATATTCGCTACAGGCATACCCTAGGCCTCAATCCCAGCAACCCAGAACGCTGCCTCCACAAAATCAGCAGCAATATAATGGGTATCTGCAAAGGAGTCAGCATAGGCCCAGGAAGGAGTTAGACCCCATATACCTATGACATATGCTCAGATATTGCTTTATTTAATCCAAATAGGGTTGGTGGATATTAAACCCCTCCCACCTGCACCAATGCCACACCCTCATAACTATGATGCCAACACCAGTTACGACTACCACGTTGGTTCTTCGGGGCACACTTCCAAGAAATGTTTGGCTCTCAAATTTAAGGTACAAGATTTGCTTGATCGTAAGATTATCTCTTTCACTGAGGAAAATTTGAACCTAAAGAATAACCTGATGTTAAGGCATAATGGTCCGACTTTCAATGTTATTGAAGGATCATAAGACAATGTCCTAATCAGGGAGGTAGATCAAGTAAAAACTCCTATGGCTAGGATACGCAAAAAGTTGATTGGCTACAAGTTGTTTAAAGAGTTGCACGTAGACTGTAAAGTTTTTCTTGTTAATCTGGACAAATGTGAGAAAAAAAGTGTCTTAAGCAGATGATGGACCAAAGTTTGGTTCAAAACATATACTCGAAGAAAAGGGAGGATATTTTAGGCATAGAATGTCAGGGGAACATATCCATTGAGATCCCTTATCAAAGAAGAGAGGTTTAGACACTGATTCAGATACTTGTTCCAATAAATTTTCAGATTCCAACTTACCAGTTCAAATACTAGTGTTGTCGGCAAACCGTATTATCTTCCATGTTCCTCCATCATTCCCTTTTGAAAGCACTAAATCAGTACCATGGAACTATAATACCACGAAGTATGTGGGAGAGAAACCACTAGTTATGGAACCATCAGTTAGTAATATAATTGGTATCAGAGGCATGACTCGTAGTGGAAGAGTGTTTGCCCCCGAACAAAACCAAGGAAGAACATCCCCGAGATTTCAAAGGGAAAATAGGCCATAAGTTCAGAAGAGGGACCCCCCAAGAAGACTGTACCTCAGAAGGAGGCAGAGGAATTTTTAAGACTTATCAAAAAGAGTGACTATATAGTGGTGGATCAGTTGAACTAAACACCTTATAAGATCTCTATGTTGTCTCTATTACTAAGTTATGAGGATCATATGGAAGCTCTATTAAAAATCCTGAACGAGGCACATGTCACCAAGGACATAACCATGGATCAATTTGATGGAGTAATAGCCAATATTACTTCCAGTAGTTGCTTGGGGTTCAGTAGTGACGAATTACCTCCAAAAGGGAAGGCCCATAATAAGGCCTTACATATATCAATAAAATGCCAAGATAGTATCCTCTCAAGAGTATTAGTGTACACAAGCTCATCTCTGGATGTCATGCCTAAAAACACTCTCATGAAACTAAACATTGTGAGAACTTTCATGAAAACTAGCACGTTGGTTGTCAAAGCTTTTAACGGTTCAAAGAGAATGGTAATTGGGGAAGTCGATCTACCAATAATGGTTGGGCCACATGCGTTTATGACTACTTTCTAAGTGATGGACATCAACCCATCTTATAGTTGTTTTCTGAGACGACCTTGGATCCATGTTGCAGGGGCGGTCACTTCCATGTTTCACGAATTGCTGAAATTCATAGTGGGTGATAAGCTAACAATTATTGAAGGTAGGGAGGACATGTTTATCAGCCACCTCTTGTCGTTCAGGTATATTGAAGTGGATGGAGAAACCCTAGAAATACATTTCCAGGCCTTGAAAATTATGGCGGTCAGTCGAAAACAAGGCGCTCTAAAGAATGAGAAGTCAGTTTCTTCACGGGAGAGAGTTTTAGATCTGATTAAAAGCGGAGATACATTGGGTTGGGGAAACCTATTGGAGATACATGAGAAGAAGGATCGGTTTGGACTGGGTTACAAATCAGTCAATAAAGAGGTTCAAAAGACCAATCAGAAGAAAGTTGTCGCACCTCGAAAAAAATATGGGGATACGACTTCAAAGCGAAGCGCGATCGCACGCTCGCAATGATGGACTGAACAGAGTCGCCACCGAACTTTATTTATTCCTAAAAAGGAAAGGGGAAATATCGATAAAACCCAAGACAAAAGAAAGGATAAGATATGGTCATCGCAACCAATATCCGGGTTCGGGAGTCGATTACGCAAGGGGAAGGTATTAGCACCCCTCACGTCCGTTGTACTCAACGGGAACCATTAGGTCAGTTGTGTGCATTAATGTTAGTTTGAAGTGTTAGGCTTTTCAGTTATTAGGTAGGAAAGAAAGAATAGAAGAGAGGAGAAATGTTTTTGGATTTTTTAACGAAGGACTAAACCTAAGTTTTTTATTAGTGGGCCTGACAAGATTTACAAATCCTGCTCCTACGTATCTCAAAAGAGAAATCAAGGCTTACGTAGTTCTGGGTAGAAAAATGTTTGTTTGTTGGTCGACTTTAGCGAAAGTTATACTGTATTAATCGACGAAAACATTGTTTTACCCAAAACAGATGAGGAGTGGACGCATACCACACATCGAACGGATTTATAAATCTACATTCGGAAAAGCGTCATTTATCTCTACTCAACAATCGTGGCCGAAACATTATTTTGTATCACTTAAGACAATATATCTTTCATTTATGAAAAAAGGTTTTTTGATTAGTCGCACGGCGGCGAGAAAAGAGTTTGATTGGTTGGATGTGTTTTGAGTGATGGCGAGAACTTGGATGAGCGAGATATACATCTCGAATCCTAGCCTCAGGAGTGCATGGTATACACCATGTTCCATTTCCATCTTTATTAAAAAAAAAGTTAAGATAGGAATTAAGTATTTTGGAATTTGATTGAGAAAGAGGGTTTGAAGAAACCGCATTGACAAATTTAGGCGATGGCGAGAGTTAAGATTGGCGAGGCATACGTCTCGAATCTTAACCTCAGGAGTGCATGATATACATCATGTTCCATTTCCACCTTTATTGAGAAAAGTGTTTAAATAAGAATTAGGTGTTTTAGATTTAATTGAGAAAGGGTTTGACGAAACCATATTGACAATTTTAGACGATGGCGAGAGTTAAGATTGGCGAGGCATACGTCTCGAATCTTAACCTCAGGAGTGCATGGTATACACCATGTTCCATTTCCACCTTTACTGGAAAAGTGTTAAATAAGAATTATGTATCTTGAGTTTTGTTGTGAAAATGACTTGACCTAGATCAAGTATTGATGGACGTTTAAGAGAAATTTGAATGAGTGTTTGAGAGAGCAAAGTGGATAAATTTAGATGATGGCGAGAGCTAGGATTGGCGAGATATACATCTCGAATCCTAGTCTCAGGAGTGCGTGGTATACACCAGGTTCCACTTCCATCTTTATTGGAAAAGTCTTGACTATGAATTAATATATATTTTTTTTGAGTTTTTATCAGGAAAAATGGCTTGACATTAAATCAAGCGTTTGATGAAAGTTTGAAAAATAAGTGGAATAGAATTGGGGGGAGAAGTGAATTGACTTGTTTATTGAGAAAATACTCGACGTTGGATCGAGTCATATTTTTGTATTTTTTTGGAATTTGTTGATTTTATTCTTGTGTTAGTATCTAGCTAAACAGTCAAGTAATAAAGAAATAAAACAGTACCAAATTATTACACATCGGGGGAGTGAGGTACATCTTGTTAAATGGGGATTAAAAAATCATGAAATAATTAAATCGGGCCCAAACAACAAATAATGTAATGCATGAGTGTAATTGCAAGAGAACCGGCTCATTGTAAGAAAGCCCAAGAGTAAGCTATGTGAGGTTGATGGCGATGCTTAAAAAAGCAATCGACTTACAAGGGTGTGAAAATGGGCTCGATATTGAATCGAGAAAAATGTGATTTTAATAGTTTTAAAATGGTTTTGAATGAATGATGAAATTAAAAGAAATCAAATTTGCGTTATTAAACAATAATAAAAACTATGAGTATAAGAGAAATTAATATAAAACATAAACATGAAAAAAATGCCAAAAGGAAATAAAATGCTAGATACGAGTATCGAACTCAATCCACTAAAACCTAGAAACTACCCTCTCTCCACTAGACCATTTATCATTAGTTATTATTTACCATAACCCTTTGAGTATATAAACCAGAAAGGATTGGAACAAAAAATATTAAAAATAAAAACTAAATAATAATAAAAAGACCTATTGGATTACCCAAAAGAAACCCAGCCACCTGGCTGTTGGGTTCTAGAGGTTAATGGGTTGGGAACTCTAAACAAAATTAACCAGCATTAATATACACTATATAAAAAAAGAAATACTAAACATATTAAAAAAAAATTGGTTTTTCTTTTTAATAACTTAAAGGTTTGTTTGGCTTGAACTAAATAAAATAAAACAAAAAAAATAAAAGCAACAGCAACGAATTGCTTCATCGTCCTCCTCTCTCCCAATCTCCCTTTCACGAAATCAAAACTCACAATCTCCGTTTTTCTCTCTCGCTTCCCTCTACAAATCTCACACCAAATCCCTCTCACAACTCGTCTCTCTCCCAATCGCGTGAAACTTTGAAAGAAAGCTCACCTTTGTGGTGAATCAGTAGCTCAGGTAACGACCGAATCTCCTTCCTTCGCCTCTTTCAATCGATTTCTTTTCTGGTTTGGGGGTTAGGGTTTTCGCTTTTGAAGTTTTTCGCCGCTAAATTTTTTGTCCCCTTTCTCACTGATTCGCTTTTCCTATTTATGTTTAGGGTTTCGTTTGGTCTTTGGTGAAAGAAGCATCCCTGCGAACTCCTTTCCGGGCTCAGAATTCGAATTATCCTGTTTGATGCTACAATTTGGAAAAGGTAATTTGAGCTCAAACTTTCTCTTTGAGTTTTGTCTCTATTCCAATTTGGGAATTTTTCGAAATTCTGCAGCTTTGACTAATTAATTTGTGTTACTGCAGTGAAATTTGGAGCAAAAGCTTCTCTGGTTTCAATGTAGCTGCTGATAAAATTTTGGTGACAGGTACGAGTTCTAAACGGAATATGGCTCAATTGGATAGCCCATTGGTGTAACTCTCAGAATGATAAAACGTAGACAAGGTTGTAATCAAGCTTCTGTGTATTGAAGGCTGAAGTTTCGTTGACTGAGCACAAGTTTGTAAAAGGCATCCCAATCCATCTATTATCAAGTCCTTTGGAATGTAATCTAGAGTCATGAGTGCAACCCGTCTCAAGCCCACTTTTATCAACAGAATAATCGACCAGATTGGATTTTGCAATAACTGTTGTTGTAGGTGAATGAACCATTACAGCTTCCGCAACCATATATTTTCTCTGCTTTCTGCTGTTATTAAAGTCTGGCCAGAAAAAGTTTTCGAGCATATACTTGATATTCTTCCAGCTATTGAGGTATCAGCTGTTACACAGATTAACAGTCATTCAAAGCATGTTTTTGAGGATCTTATATCTGCAATTGTTCCTGTTTCTTCCTCTGGATGGCTCGTTCCTGTTGTTTTACTCTGACTTGTTGAATGTGCGGTTTTGATAGTGACCAATGTGATTTGGTTTAATTTTTTTGCAGGTTATGGTTGGGTAATTTGGTGAGGAGATGTGCTATAGTGATGAATGGCAATGGCGGCAGTGAAACAAATGTGAGATTGGAGTTTGGTTGCTGCGACAACAAAATGGTTTGAGCATGAGGACCAAACTGGTGCCATTTGGTATGCGACACAGCAACTTCTGAGGTTTATGATTATTATAGTAATAAACATAATAAATGGGACTCTGTCTCCAAGGATCACATTTTTTGCCTCGAAATTGTTCTCTTTGAAAATATTGAAATTGCTTTCTTCCACTGAGGTTTCCTTAATTTTGTAACAATTTGACATTATTTGTTGTTGTTTTGGCAGGATATTGCTCTCACCCGGTTTCTTCTCTATTTTCTGCTCCTGGATCTCAGGTTCTGCTACAGCAAATGGCTTCAGCATACGGTTGCCAAATGCACGAGACATTGCTAGCACTCTTAAATTAACAACAAGCAGATAACAATCCCGCAAAACCCATGCCTCATTTCTAGAGAAAATTGAGAACCAACCAACAAGTCATTCCGACACATCTCGAAAACATACTTTTTGTCGCGAGTCTGGAACTGTTTGGTTGATTTTGTTGGGCCACATGTTTGTAATTATCATCTTTTGTTGTAAGTTTCAGGATGAACACCAGGGTCTTTCGTCAACCAAAGAGCCATCAACCTTCTGAGCTACTAATTGCCATGGAACAATTGCACTGTAATGTTCAACAACGGTAAGCATGATCTCCAGAAAAGTATGCCCCGATGCACATTCGAATTGTAAGCTTCATAATAATTTGCAATTCCTTTATAACAATTGTAGGCTTCTGAGAAATTGTCGTACTGTTATTATGTCTTGCATTTGACAGCAAAATTAACAACGGCATCAAGTTATTCTTTCTCAATTCTCAATGCTTCACCGGTTGTCCACAAGAGATTGTCGGCAGTGCAAGCTTCGAAGACTTTCTATTGTGAAAACTAAAGGTCCTTCAAAGCTGATTCAAACGACCCATCACTTAAACGAAAGGTAATCCTCCTCTGAGTCATTTGTGGCTTTTCCTTTTTTTACGGAATACACTGTGATATTTTCTTTTTGGATTTTTTTTCTAGTACTACTAGAAACGATTTTGGGATCTACCCAGCCTTCAAAACCATTCAAATTTTTTTTAATTTGCTTCTTCTGCTTGTTGATCCTCTTATTCTCCTTTTTTATGGTTTGAGTTTGAATTTCTCAGGACTCCTTAAAGAAGAGGTTAAGGCAGATTACATCTTCATATTTTGATGTCGGCGACAGGCGTCGAGTGAGGCTCCCCATATATCAGGCCCAGCTTGCATTGGAATGTCGTTAATTACGTCCGAAGCCGTATTCAACTCTCCCATTCGACCAAGAAGATCAACCGTTATCGCATAATGCTCTGAGTTTGGTACCAATTGATACTCGCTAATCATGATATCAAACATTTGTATCCCTTCTTTAATTAAACCTGAATGACTTCAAGAAGATAGAATTGAGATAAAAGTTACATTGTTAGGCTTAGTATCACAATCATTAGCCATCTGATAAAATAATTTCAAAGCCTGTTTGGTCATGATTTTGGTTGATGCTGCTGTGATTTCACTATGGCTTTGTTGCAGGGTTCTTGTGTATCAACCGAAAGCTGAACAAATTGATTTGAGATCTGGTTAGAAGCAATGACACCGTTATTTATAATATCATGTTGAGATGACTGCGGCTGTTTCTGCGGTTGCCGTCGGTGTTTGAATGTCTCCTCTGTTGTCTTTGCTGCTCGCTGCTGATATTGTTATGGTTAATATTGTGCAGGAAGTTTGTCGGAAGAAAATGAATCAGCTGTTGTGTTGGATTGTTTTGGCTGATGTTACATATTTCTGGACTGTTGAAGATTGGTTCAAGGAGTGACGGGTGAGTCTTGTGCATGATGATGGTGGAGGGAGACGGTGAGGGAAAAGGTTGAAGAGTTTTTTTTTGTTGTGGAATTTTTCCTCCATATTTCCTTTTAATTCCAACCAATTATTGTAATATGTATTAGTCACTAGGATATAATAAGTTGTAATAGTATTTAGCTTATGTAAAATGATTCACACAATGCCAAATTTCATGTAATGCAATGCATATGGACATGTTTATGGGATCATGCTTGGTTATAAAAAATGGATATGGATTTTAGAAATAATCTGAGACTAATCAAAATGTCAAGTTAAAATAAAAAAAACCAAATAAAACCAATTAAAATCAAATTAATTTATAATTCGTTAAAATTACTTTGATATCAACTCTAACATTTATTTGGAAATTAAAATCAATTAGAGTTTGAATCATTAGTAAAAACACAATTAAGATTAACTTGAAATTTGGAATTAGATTTACTTTGAAATTAAATTAAAATTGAAAACTAAAATCAAATAACTAAAATCCATTTTGTAATCACAAAGCACCATGATCAAAAAGCTAAATAATAACCAATGTTTATCACAAAATATGGATTTAGGAATGAATGTATGCAAATGAACTTTAGGCCAAGTGCCAAATAAAAAATGAAAAAAAATGAAAAAATTTCAGGGTCAAAATTGGGGTATGACAAAGGTCTACACTCTCCAATAAATTTTCCACAGTGTTAGGTATGGAAGTGAAGATCATGTGGTTGCAGTTGAAGAATAAAGTGAATAGATGCTCAACTTGGTGTGTCATTGGTTACCAGATACTACTCTCAACAATTGGAAGTCCGTCGAGATTCCTGAGATAATTTCTAGTGCAATGTAATTTACTGTTTTCTAAATAAAATAATAATAAGTCTTATGCTCTGCCCAAGGAAAATGGATAAGCTTTGTAGGGGCCTTTTTTGTTTCAATGACTTATTTATCAATAAAATTGTATTTTGTTTTCAATTGAGCTTCATTTTCTTTCATTTCAAGTTTTCCAAATGTGGCGACATTCTTTCATACACTCTCATTCCTAGCACTTCATTTTAAAAATAATAAAAAATAAAAAATTTCCTTATGCGGATTAATAAATGAACCTATTGAAAACAACACTGCTACAATTCCTTACAACTTCGAATTTCTGGTTAACCAAGCGGAATAAGGTGACGAGGACGATTGTGAGCTTCCTGAAGAGTTAGCCATACTGTTGAAACAAGAGAATAAAGTAATTCAACCTCATTAGGAACCAATGTAGGTGATCAATCTGAGAACTGAAGAAAACAAGAAAGAGGTTAAGGTCGAAGCTTCCTTAAATAAGGAAATCAAGACAAGATTAGTAGAACTCCTACATGAGTATGCAAAGATGTTTTCTTGGTCATACCAATATATGCCAAGATGTTTTCTAACTTCCTCTCTAATGGCTAAGAACCCAGAGAGGAAGTTAGAA
This sequence comes from Lathyrus oleraceus, assembly GCF_024323335.1. Taxonomy (NCBI): domain Eukaryota; kingdom Viridiplantae; phylum Streptophyta; class Magnoliopsida; order Fabales; family Fabaceae; genus Lathyrus; species Lathyrus oleraceus. Next base: position 144,181,302 of record NC_066585.1, on the reverse strand, counting down.
AGCAGTTCGATACAAGGTTCTTAGCCATTGAGAAATATCCATAGTGGGTTTCTAACATCATGTCAGTCCCAAAAGAAAGGTGGTAAAGTCAGAATGTGTATGGACTATCGATCTGAATATAATCAGTCCTAAAGGCGTCTTCCCTCTGCCTCACATTGATGTGTTGGTAGATAACACCACTCAATTTTCGGTCTTCTCATTCATGGACGGATTCTCTAGTTATAACCAGATAAAGACGGCTCTCGCAGACATGGAGAAAACCACGTTTATCACTCCCTAGGGAACCTTCTGTTACAATTCGAACTAAAAAACACTAGGGAACCATACCAAAGGGAAATGGTGACTCTCTTTCATGATATGATTCATATAGAGATAGAGATTTACGTCGACGATATTATTGTCAAGTCATTAACTGAAGAAGACCACATAGTCAACTTGCATAAGCTGTTTGATCATCTGAGGAGATTCAAGTTACATCTGAATCCCGCAAAGTGCACTTTTGGAGTCAAATCAGGAAAATTGTTGGGGTTCATAGTCATCCAGAGAGGAATTAAAGTTAATCTCGACAAAGTAAAATCCATTAAAGATATGCCAGTTCCGAGGATGGAAAAAGAAGTTTGTAGGTTCCTAGGGAGATTGAACTACATTGCTAGGTTCATCTCGCACCTTACGGCCACTTGTCAGTCGATCTTCAAATTACTAAGGAAGGATCAAGCTATTGAATGGAATGGAGGTTTTTAAAAGGCCTCAATAGAATCAAGGAATACTTCCAAGAGCCATCTATCTTAGTACCTCTAGTTCCAGGGATACCATTCATTATGTACATAACAGTGCTGGATGGTTTGATAGGATATATGTTGGGGCAACATGATGACACCGACAAGAAGGAACATGTTATTTACTACTTGAGTAAGAAATTCATCGATTGTAAACCTAGATATTCCCTACTTGAGAAGACCTTTTGTTCACTAGCATGGGCCGCCTGACGCCTAAGACAATACATGTTGACCCATACCACGTGGTTGATATCAAATATGGGTACCATTAAATATATCTTCGAAAACTGACTCTCACTGGAAGGATCACCCGCTAACTAATGTTGTTATTTGAATAAGACATCCAATATGTTACCTAAAAAGTGATAAAAGGAAGTGTATTATCAGAATATCTTGCCCACTAACCAATAGAGGATTATCACCCGATATAGTTTGATTTTCCAGATGAAGATATTATGGTTATACATAACAAGGAGGTCATAAGTAACAACGAAGAAACTGGACCGAAATCTCAATGGAAGCTTGTGTTTGATGGTGCATCAAATGCCATAGGGCATGGAATTGGGGTTGTCTTAATCTCTCCAGAGAATGGTTACACATTCTTCACAGCAAGATTATGCTTCAACTGCACAAAAATATGGTAGAATACGAGTATCATGGGCATTGAAGTTGTTATAGATCTCAAGATCAAGATCCTAGAGGTGTATGGAGACTTAACACTAGTCATTTGTCAAGTGAAAAAAGAATGGGAAACCTGTGACCATAAGTTGATTCCCTATCGTGATCGAGTTTTGGAATTGATGGAGAATTTCCAGGAGAATTTCTAGGAGATTACCTTTTACCACATTCCTAGAGGAGAAAATAAGATGGCAGATGTTTTGGCTACATTATCATCAATGTACGAGGTGAAATCCCATGATGAAGTCCCGATCATAAAAATAGGTCGAAGAAATGAACCAGTATGATGCACAACAGTTGAAGAGGGGCCTGACAACAATCCTTGGTTCCATGATATTAAGTGTTACCTTAAAAACAAGAGTAACCTGCAGGTGCTTCAAGTGGGGATACGAAAACCCTCTGAAGATTGACCTCCAATTTCTTCCTCAACAGGGATGTGCTCTACAAGAGAAATCATGACATGGTTCTGCTCAGATGCTTGGATAGACACGAAGCAGACATGCTCATCAAGGAAATCCATGAGGGGTCCTTAGAAACCCATGCCAATTGACACACAATGGCCAAGAAAATTCTCAGAGTAGGTTAATATTGGTTGACTATGGAAAACGATTATTTCAAATATGTCAAGAAGTGCCAAAAATGTCAAATCTATGCAGATAAAGTTCATGTGCCGCCTAATCCCCTAAATATCTTGTCTGCTCCATGGCATTTCTCTATGTGAGACATAGACGTGATTGGGATGATTGAGCCAAAAGCTGCAAACGGAAACCAGTTCATACTGGTTGCCATCGATTGCTTCACCAAGTGGGTATAGGTTGCTTCCTACATCAACGTGACAAAACAAGTGATCATTCAGTTTATCAAGAAAGAGATAATTTGTCGCTACGGCATTCCCAACAACATTATCACTGATAACGAGTTGAATCTGAATAACAAGATGATGAAGGAGTTATGCGAGAGTTTTAAAATTGAACATCATAACTCGTAACCTTACAGGCCAAAGATGAACATCACCGTAGAAGAAACCAACAAGAATATCAAGAATATCATCCAGAAGATGGTGAAGACCTACAAAGACTAGCACGGGATGCTCCCTTTTGCACTACATGGCTATAGAACTTCAATTCATACTTCTACATGGGTAACCCCTTTCTCTCTGGTATATGGCAAAGAGGCAGTACTTTCCATTGAAGTTGAGATCCCCTCCTTGAGAATCCCGATGGAGACCAAACTGGAAGAGGCGGAATGGGTACAAACAAGGTTTGACCAACTGAACCTCATAGAAAAAAGTGTATGACTGCATTGTGTCACAAGAAATTATATCAGTATAGGCTCAAGAAAGTGTTCAACAAGAAAGTATGTCCTCATCGGTTCAAAGAAGTTGAATTAGTGATGAAAAAGATATTACCCATCTGTAAGACCCCAATTTTGACCCTAAGATCCCTCATGTTATCTTATCATATGCATTGACTTTGGGATCACACCTTGACATCCTCTTTACCCTTCCTTCATTGGGTCTGCATTGGGAGATATCACCAATCACATTTGATTGTATCATACTTCATTTTTCTTTATTTACTAACCAAAATACCAAAAATATATCAATGTATAGTTTGTTGCTTTTGTAGGTAGTATGCATGCTCACCTATGCTTTATCAAGCTCATATATAGGGTTTGAGACCCTCAATGCAAGGAGATAAATCAAGAAATGGTTCACATTGGCTCTAAGAATCATATATGGATCCCTATGATCTTCACATGTTATTTTGATCAAGAAATCATCAAGAGTTTGAAGTTGGTTTGCCTTGGAAACCCTAGTTCATTTAGGTATCTTGTGTGACTTCTTCAACAAGTTTCTTCAACAATTGATCAAATATTTCAAGGGATACTTCACATTACATCATCTTATGCATATATGATCCTCCATGTGTCCCAAAATTCAATATAATACCAAGCTAGCGAGATGGTTCATGGTGGTTGATCAGAGAAAGTCAACTAATCAAACCTGGGGTTCCCTAGACCCTATCTCCTACACTTTTTGTCATATGAAAATAATTCCAAGAGAAACGTTACTTAAAATGACATTCCAAAAAACTTTCATATTTAGGTAAATAGATAGTTTTGCTTGGAAAGTTATTTTTAATGGTGAAAGAGTACAGGTCATTTTGTCTGAACCCTAGTTTGGAGGTCAACTTCCTAAGACCATAACTTGCTCAATTTTTATGAGATGTAAGCCATTAAAATTGCATGATTAAATTTAATATATATACCTCAACTTTTATGTTTGGATGAAGTGCAAATTCAACTTGCAAATGCATGTGCCAAGAGGAAACATTATAGGTCACTTTGGACCAATACCATTGAACAAGTGATTTTCCTCAACTTCTAAAATGCATAACTCCTTCATTCCAAATCCAAATGAGTCAAATTTGTTACCAAATTGAAGATGTTTTAAAGATGTACAACTTTGATAAAGGAACCTTTATCATTTGAAGTCCATAGAAAAAGTTATGCAAGGTGGAAGAAGTGAACATTTGACTTGGGACTTAGAAATTTTTCAAATATGTTTGATTTCCCAAACTTCCACCTCAAAATTCATCATGATCCAAGCTTCAAATTAAAAAGTGTTCAACATGGAAGTTGTTCCCCTTGATCTCACCTTTCCAAAAAGTCCTAGATCATCCCATTTGGATCAAAATTAAAGGACTTGCGCATGGGTGCAATATGAGGTACCATTTGGAAGAATGTCATGATCCAATTCAATTCAACAATGCATGGCTTAATGCAACACCTTTAGTATGACATGTGAAGACTTTTGGACCTTTGCCAATCATTCTTTGGGCTTTGTACATGCCCATGCAAGTATGCACACTTGAATTGCTATTTTTGGCATTTGAATGGAAGTGTGTAGAAATCAATTGCATTGGCTATAAATAGAGAAGCGATGTGATTAGAACTTCATCAACACCTTGCCCAAGCTTTGCTAGACTAATTCAAACCCTCACTTCCATAGAATTTCTGAAGATTTCTCTTGAAATCGAGTTTGAACTTCATCTTCTGTTTGGAAGTTTAAACTCCAGAAATTCACTTCCCTTTTCATCTCATTTGGTTCTTGCAAGTAAGAGGAATAGAAAGAAATCAAATCCAGATCAAGATCAAGTGGAATTGGATCAACTCGAAGGTGATTTTTCAGAAACTTCATCTCTTTGATTCTCTCTCAATTCTCTATCAATTTTTGTGATTTTTGGTTGTCTGAAGTCCTATCAATGTAGGCAAGAAGGTTGAGTTGCTTTGAGGTCAAATTGAAGCAACTCAGTTCATGATCCTCAAATTTCAAATCCCTGTATCTTTTTATATACTTGGAATTGGACAAAATTGAGGCCAGATTCGAGTCCTGAGCATTTTTTCTTTAAATCATGTCCTTGTTTTTCATTTTGGTGATGGTTGATGGTGGACCAGTCCGGTGAGGTCCACCGGAGAAGAAGACCGGAGCCATAGCTCCGGTAATGTGTTGTCATGCATCTCAGCCATATGATCCAACTGGATTGTTTTAATCTTGTGTATTGCTTTTGATTACCACGTGTGTGGGACAGTTGACTGAAGCGCATGTGGAACGCGTGTTTCCATCCATCTGATCTGCCACCTCAATTAATGAGGGAGATCAGATGACTCTCCTTTTTTTGAATTTCTGAATATTTCATTTAATCCATTATTTTTAGTTAATTCATATTAATTTTATTTTTAATCCAACGAATATGGGACTTTCACCAAAAAAAATCAAATATTTTCCACTTTCATTTTTTGAATTAAAATTATTTTTTGGATTAATTTTGATATTTTTCGTGAATTAATTGTTTTTGTGCATATTTTTAATTGTTTAAAAATACTTCTGACTTTTCAAAAATTACGAAAATTTTTGTCCGAGGTCCTTTGACCTTGTTTGACCTATGATAAATCTCTTGGCCATTTATTTGGTGCTTTGAAGAGGTTTTAGGTTTTTGATCAAACATAATTTAATTTAAATGCATTTTAATTTGATTTTTAATTGATTAATTGTGTAGAAATTATGTTGAGCCATTTTTATTGACTTGTGAAGTTTGACTATGTGTTTGGACCTTGGTCAAGGTTGATTTGATTTTTGTTGGATTAAAATCATTGGATTATCAAATGTACATTTCATCTCCCAAAATGAATGAATGATTTTAATTTGATAAAATTCCTCCCATGACCAATTTGTTTTTATCTCATCTCCCCTCCCTCTTCATCTTCAATCCCATTCTATCTCATCCCTTCCATTGACCAATGAAGTCTCAATATCCTAAGGCTAATTGGTTCATCAATAACTTCATGTTAGATGAACCAATACAAGTATGGAATGAGATTAGGTCCATCCTTTGATCATTTTCTTTTTGTGTGTGGTATATTTTAGGAATATGGTTCATTATACCATATCTCTAACATGCATTAACACCAAAAAATTTATTGTCCGACCTCAGATAGTTGTGACTTCTACATAAGTTCAATTATGATTTCTTAACATAACGCTAAATTTTGACCGAAAGGCATAGCATTCTAGTAAGTGAGATTGTAAGTATCCCCCCTTTTATGGTATTGTGTGGAAACTTGACATTTTTTCCTTGCTTTGGAAGATGTCTTGGTTCAAGGATCCATGCTTGTGAATAGAGGGTTGAGTGTTCTCCAAATAATGACTTAATCAATTGAAAAGCAAAACTCCACTAACTTCTAATCAACTAACATTTGACTAACTTTTATTATTATTGCTTTTAATTTCAAGTCATTTACTTTATGCAATTTAAATTCAAGTCATTTACCATTCCATTTTCCATTTTACATATCATTTAACTTGTTTATGTTTATGCCATTTTCACTTTGCTCACTTGAGCCATATATTGTGATTGTATATATTTGTTTGTGTATCTTGTTTGTGTTTGTGGTCTTAGGACCTTAAAATACTTAATAAACAACAAAAAACCCTAAAAAATGTTTGTGTGGACTGTTGGATTTGATCTGAGCTTTGGACTTAGAATTAGGCAACATTCCCTATGCAAAAGGACTTGGCCAATGCTAACATTTCTGAAACCAAGCTATTGTGATTTGAGCTTTCATCTGATACAAGTATTGGGATCCACTTGATTTCATATGCTACATGGTCTTGTTGAAAATGTTACTTTGAACCTGTGTCTAATGCCTTATTCTGAGCCATTCAAGGATTATGTCATCTGATACATGAGAAGATTAAGAAGAAGACTGTGAAGTTGCTTGCTTGGATGTGACTATCTTTATTTGATGCCTTACTCTTCATCCTAATACTTGTTTATTGATATTTCTTGATTCTAAAGTCCAAAGGAAAAAATGGGTTTCTATATGACATTCTTGTCTGTTGGATTGCATCCCACTGGTAAGATCTTTTCAACTTTTAACTTTTAAATTTTTGCTTAGGATTAGTCTCTTCATCTTCTCCCATTTCTTAAATTTCAAATCTCTCCCTCTTTTCAAAAACCTTCTTTGCTTGTGATTTCTAAACTTAGACTTTATTGCCAATTAGAAACTTTGGCCTTATGCCATTGCATTTTAAAAATCTTTTCTTTAATCAAACTTGTAAATAAACCTAACCATATTGACTTAAAATTTCAAAAGACAAAAAGAACTAACACTCATTCAAACTATTTTAGGCCCTTTGTGCCTCCTTTAAAATTTAAATTTTATTAAAAGCAATTCACTCATTTTGAAATTGATACCACGAACTACGAGGTTTTGATCCCTCATTTTTATGTTGGTATGTAGGCACAAGTCCTAAGGTCTTGTCAAACACAAAAATATAATTAATGAATTCTTTTCTCATCCCCACACTTTATTTGTTGCAAACATCATTTTATACCAAAACACAATAGACACATAAAAAAAGGCTCCCTAGGAGTACCTAGGACACTTTGGACGCTAACACATTCCCTTTGTGTAACCAACCCCCTTACCTGTAATATATAACATTTTATTAGTTTTGATTTGAAAACTTCTTATCTTTGGGTTTTGTTCGTACTTTTCCCTTTTCCTTTGGAAACAATAAAAGTGCGGTGGTGACTCTGGTTTTATCAATGTTAAGCTTATCCATAGCTTAATAGTCTTGAATTTACCGCTACACCATCCACAATGATTCCTGCGGAAAATGGACCCCAAACTATGAAGGGACATATGTCGTGAAGAACTCCTTCTCTAGCGGAGCCTTGATCATCACAACCATGGATAGAGAGGAGTTACCACTACTAGTATTTCCAATGCAGTCAAAAGATACTATGCCTAGAAAAAGAGGATAAAGAGTCCGCTAAGTCGAAAACACAAAATGGCGACTTAGGAAAAGATTAAGGCGTCCATGTGGATTGAAAACTCGAAAGAGCAATCCAGACAAAAATTAGGGACTTATAAAAAAAAAATAACCCGATAAGCCGAAAACCAAAAGGGAGGCTTAGGCAAAAAAGGGTATATCATCCTGGTGGACTAAGACTCAAAAAGAGCGGTCAGGGAAAAAATTAGGAATATCCAAAAGGAATATGACTTCAGCACTTGAGCCTATACTATAACAGGAACTCCGACGGAAGCAATCGATCCAATCATCGTCTTCAGAAGCGAAGTATTGTGACCTCAAAGCCCTATGAATAGTAGCACGTGTTAGGTTCTGTAGGGACATGAATAATTTGTTTATTGCCATTTCTCACTTTTGTGGTAATCTCCTCTTACATGAATTGCTTCTTCATGTAAGATCACTCATTTACGGGTCAAATTCTCAAGAAATAAAGTTTTGTTTTTCGAGCCTTATTCTTTGTTTTTAAATTTTTTTATGCTTAATTAAAAAGTATTAATTATTTTTGAGTAATGCATTGAAACATCGAGCATAATAAAAAAATTTGAAAATGTATTTTACTTTGAAACATCAAAGGGACCGCAGGCTTCCAACACTGCATCCCAAGCAAGACAGGGTCTCTAATCGACAGGCACGATTTGATCAGCAGAAAGGTCTCTTCCTTTTAAGTCACAAGGCATATTCCCAAACATCAATAGCATCACGGTGCATTCCATGGTCACATTAGAGCCTCAAAGGTCGGAGGGTCTTAATGTTACAAAAACACTTATTCCCGCAATTTCATACATTCATTGTACATATCATAAAAAGAGGCGTCACCCCAGAGAACATATCATGCATAGACATATGCATAAATTCAAAACATGCATACATAACATAAACAAAGGACTTTTGACCACTCTTAGAAGTCTAATCCCCAACTATACCAGTATAATTCCCCAAGCAGGAATGCTTATTGGCCTTCCCTAATAAGTAACATCTCCACGGATCCTTTTCAAGCAAAGGTTTTCCCCAGCAAGCTCACTCTAGTGAGCCTCCATGGCATTTCAGAAGTTTTAACCCTCACTCGGGTAGTGTACCACCAAAAACACCAAGGAGTCTCATCGGAGTTTCATCAAGAGTGATCGAGGTATCACTAGAGTCTCACCAGAGTTTCATCAAGAGTGACTGAGGTATACTGGAGTCCCACCGGAGTTTCATCAAGAGTGATCGAGGTATCACTGAGTCCCACCAGAGTTTCATCAAGAGTGATCGAGGTATCACTGAGTCCTACCAGAGTTTCATCAAGAGTGATCGAGGTATCACTGGAGTCCCACCAGAGTTTCATCAAGAGTGACCGAGGTACCAATGGAGTCCCATCAGAGTTTCATCAAGAGTGGTCGAGGTACCACTATAGTTCTACCGGAGTTTCATCAAGAGTGATCGAGGTATCACTGGAGTTTCATCAAGAGTGATCAAGGTATCACTGAATTCCCTCAGGAGTTTCATCAAAAGTGATCGAGGTATCACTGGAGTCCCACTAGAGTTTCATCAAGACTGATCGAGGTATCACTGGAGTCCCATCAGAGTTTTATCAAGAGTGATTGAGGTATTACTGGAGTCCCACTGGAGTATCATCAAGAGTGATCGGGGATCACTAGAGTCCTACCGGAGTCCCATCAGTTTTTGAGAGAATCATCGGAGTATCATATATGAGAGTCGTCAAGTCCTTACGAATCCGTAGAGTGTCTACTGTTTAGTATACTTTCTTGCCCCATGGACAAAATTATGGTTCCTCTCTGTATTTAATAATCTTCCACCACGAGAAGATGAAAATTCATTGTCATCATCTCAAGTTAAATGTGATTAAATAGGGGCAGTCGTCGTACCGCAAATTTTGTTCACCCTTCATATGTTTTTTAGTGCCACTTTATTTAAAATAAATGAAATGACATAGTTTGTAGAAGAGCATGTGTAAGGAGTTACTTTGGAGAGATCTTGAGTTCAAATCTCACCTTCCCCATTTTTAGAGTTTTTTTTTCCTGCTTTTATGTTTTACTCCACTTTTAGAGTTCTTTTTTCTTTTTTCTTTTAAAATTAAAATTTGTACTTTTTATTTTTTTACTTTAACTTTTGAATTTTTATTTAAGTTATTTTTAATAAGTATTTTATTATTTATTTTTAATCTAAAAATTAAAAAAAAATCAAAATATTTTTTATTTATTCTTGTTATTAATATTAGTTTATTTTTATTATTATTACATTAAAATTATTTAAAAATAAATTTTATTCAACTATTGTTGCTGTTATATTTCACAAAGACCATGAATCCATCCAAACTCATTTCCTTAGCCACAAAGAAACAAATAATTAAGCAAACATCCCTTAGACAAACATAGTAGCCCTTAGAACTATAAGAGGTTCCTATTGAGTACAATGGAAGTGAGGGGTGCTAGTACTTTCCCCTCACTTAACCGACTCCCGAGCCCTAACGTTTTATCCTTATCTTTTAGGGTTTTCTCATTATTTTCCATGTTCTTTAGGAACGAACAAAATATAGTGGCGACTATGTGATTTTTCTAGCCGCGACATACGCAACTGGTATTTGAGTCACGATGTGTGGAACATTTTGTGCCACACCTCTGCCTTATGTTTTAAACTCTCAAGGACACATATGTCTCAATATTATGTCATGGCATCTTGCATTCCATGACGTCAATAAAATTCTACCAATCACTTGTAACAACAAGTATTTTTTTAATCTAATATGCGTGATACATCCAAAGTTGTATGGTTCTTGGTGTTGTCGTGTGAACACAAGTAAACTCCCACCGGAATTCCAAAAAATCCAAACATCTTGCATGGCAAGGAAGACCGTAGCACCGCAACCACGTAACTCTCTCTCTCTCTCTCTCTCTCTCTCTCTCTCTCTATCTATCTATCTATCTATCTATCTCTCTCTACCTACCTACATCTAAAGATTTCAATTATCTCGCTCTTCAACCAATGTTTCCATTTCTACAATTTCCTTTTCCTCCAAGAGATAGAGGTTTGACCCCAAAAGGGTTGCTTTGATCCCAAAGTAACCTTATGTGCTAAAGATATCTTGAATATTATAGACCATACCAGGAGTCTCAATTGTCCCAATATAAACTTTCTTGAACCTTATAAGATCGTTTTCATGTATATTAAACTCCAAGTAAGCAAAGATGAGCTTCTTCTCTTTACATTTAGGTTAACCTCTATTGTTTTTGACCACATGAGCATATGATATGTTGTCTCTATTGCTTCCAAAGCATGTGTTCCCTATTTTTCTTTCATGTAATGGACATTCAGGTTTTATTAATCTCCTCTCCATTGTTCACCATTGTTTGGCCTTTTATCATCATTTTCCTTCCTTGTCTCCCCTACATTTATATGTCTTTGGAACCTTGTTAAATTGGCAAAGATTTTTGGACAACCTAAGATATTGTCCAACTTTATAGCTAAGAGACTCTCATCCTTCACATTAAAGAATCTAACAAATCCATATCTTTGTCCCCTTATGTTATTGTGGGTGGGTATAACCACCTCATCAATGTCACTAAATCCTTAAAAACATTATATATATATATATATATATATATATATATATATATATATATATATATATAATATATATATATATATATATATATATATATATATATATATATAAATTACCTCTACATTCATCATAAAAATATGTGAAATAGAAAGTTATGCTTCTTTGTTGTCAATCGCTACGTGTTATCCATCCTCCCAATATTTGTCGGGACCTTCGTTGTCCCAATTATTACTTTTCTTATTGTGTCTTCCTCTTTGATGAGCGACTTGTCTCCCATCTTCTTCTTCCTCCTCTCTCATATTTTTATTTTTGTATTATCTATTTTTAAGATATTAATAATTGTAAAATGTAAAAGTAGCATACATAAGGCTCATCCACTAAAGCAAAAGCGAAAAACAATGTTTTTAAGTTTAAAATTAAAATTTAATATAAAAATTAATTAAACTTTTTTTATGAGAAAATTTTAAAAAGTATTGACTATATATATATATATATATATATATATATATATATAATATATATATATATATAATATATATATATATATATATATATTACCTCTACATTCATCGGAAAAATATGTGAAGTAGAAAGTTGTGCTCATTTGTTGTCAACCGCAATGTGCTCTCCATCCTCCCAATGTTTGTCCCAATTATTACTTTTCTTATCGTGTCTTCCTCTTTGATGAGTGACTTGTCTCCCGTCTTCTTCTTCCTTTCTCATATTTTTGTTTTTGTATTCTCTATTTTACGATATTAATAATTGTAAAATGTAAAAGTAACATACATAAGGCTCATCTACTAAAGGAAAAGCAAAAAAAATGGTATTTTTAAGTTTAAAATTAAAATTTAGTATAAAAATTAATTAAAAAAAATTATGAGAAAATTTTAAAAAGTATTGATTAAAAAGGACACTTTCACTTTATATATATTGAGATTATCTTTTAATTTTTTTTCAAGAAACAAAGCAGAATAACAAAAAAATCTACTATAATTTAAATTAGTCAAAGTTTCGATACACTTTCACTTTACTTTATATATGTTTTATTATGTATGTTTATTAATTAAATTTCTTTATTTTAATTTCATAACATCTATATTATTTAAGTTTAACCAAATTTTAGTTTCAATATTCATTTTATATAACTTTAAAATGAAATGAAACACAAATTGTTATTAAAGGAGAATTTATAAATTATAAAGGACCAAAATTGCTAATTATAATATAATTTTTTATTAAAATAATAATATTTTTCTCTAACGATTAATAAAACCTCTCGAGAAAAGCTAATTCAGCCTAGTAAAAAAACTAGTAGAATTTTGACTAGAAATACAAATAAACTACAGGCTTATCTGTTTTGAGAATAAAAAGATGAGTCTCCACAATATTTAAATTAAAAAAGAAAAAAAGTAAACTAATCTTTATGAGAGCTGATTTTCTCCACAAAAAAAAAACATTTTTAAAAGTTTTAGAGAACAAGTTTGAACTGCCTTATAATTAAGCAGATTCTAAACATACATTATTTATTTATTTTTAACAATTTTTCTACTACAAGTATTTTTCTGTTTTATAATAAGGGCGAACACGTCAACTTGGCGTCGTTTGCATGAAAAGTTCACAAAGATGTAAAGTAGTAACCCTCAAAATGAATAAATCCAAGTCATTCCTAATTTCAACATTGAGCACGAAATGTCATTGCTTGTCTATGAAGAAGAATATAAAAGAAGTTTTATATATGGCATCATAATGCAACAAATGGAGGTAACTATGGCGTACAATATATCTTCTGAATCTATTGATGAAATTGGAAAATCTTGAACAGTGATATTTCTACATGTAAAGAAAATACATGAAGTTTTATTTTTGGTGGAGGAGAAAAAGTAATACCATTATTTTATCTTTGTCCATTTGTCTTACATTTTCATTATGATTTGATTGTGATAGGTAACAAAATAGCCTCATAGACAAAAATAGCATGAAAGAAAATGAAAGGTAACAACAAACAATCATAGGATACATATATTTAACAGCAACAAAAAAGAAATACAAAACTATATGCACATAAAAATAAAATCACTGTCGTAAATATTGCTTAATAGTATTTTTTTAACACTCCTCTATCCTTAAATTTTGTTAGATATCAATATATTTAATTAATCAATTTATTTTATTTTAAAATAAATTAAAATTTTAATACAATTTATATTAAAGATATGGATACTCAATTTCAATTTATCTATTTTTTATTTTTTTAATCATAATTTGGTTAATAAATTTGCAGAAGCTGAATTATAACTATAGAGGGACAAATCTTTGTCCTCTACATTATTGACATCAATTTGGATTTTATTTAAGGTTGTTGAGTACAATTTTATGACACTTCTTTGTCTCATTTCTATCACTATTTTGTAATCTATATCTATGGTCTCCACTTGCACATATCATACTCATTTTGTGATTCTTAATTAGTCTCAATCAATTGCATATTTTAGGAAATTTTGCTTTAATTTGAAAAAATAAAAAAATAACATCCGGACTTAAAAAACTAACTTTGCATCAAAATTACAATTATATATTTGTCTTATCTTCTTCAACAAGTTAAGCTTTTTTTTACACACAACAAGTTAAGCTTTAAAAACCTTTAATGGGAATGTTTTGTCATTATGCAATTAATAAAGCTCATGTATTGTTCAAAAATAATGTTGTTTAAAATATTTCACATAAATTGAGACAAGTAATAAAAAAATGTAATCATTTTATAAAATTGTATTTATTAATTAGTATCAATTGTCATAAATATTAAAAAATTTAATAACTATTAAATATAAAATATTAAATAATTAAATTGAGGAAAAGTTGCCACGAAGTATGTTAAAATAACATCAAAATTCTCTTTAATTTTAAAATATACACAAACTTTCTTTAAACTTACATAACAACATAAGGTTTTAGTGATAGACAAAAACGTAGATAAATATGGATTTTTTTTTTAAAATATCCAGAATTTTTAAAAAAATTTCAAAAATATCCATTTTTTCCAAAAAATTATAAAATTGGGCAATTTTTGCCCTAATTTTGTACATAGGCGCCACCCTAGTTGGCGCCTACCCTTAAAGGCTAGGGCAAGTCGCCACTAGGAGTGGCGCCTACCCTTAAATTTTTTTATTTTTTTTTTTAAATATGTTTTTTTTTGTTTTTTTTTAAATTTTTTTTAATTTATGAATTTATTTTTTTCTAAATTATATTAATTTATATTAACACATATATAGATAAATATATATATATTATATATATATATATATATATATATATATATATATATATATATTTAATTTATAAGTAATTATTATTATTTAAAATTTTTTGGAAGAATTAGGGTTAATCATGTTAAGGTTAATTTATCAATTATAATTAGGGTTTATTGATCGGTTATAATTAGAGTTTGGTAGTTATGACCTAATTGAAACCCTAATTCCCTATAAGATTAAGTAATCAAGTGCGACACTAATTAGGGTTAGGTAGACTGGTGTACAACCCAGATCTTTTCCTATAAATAAAGTGTTATTTCCTTGCATTTTCTTCACCACTGTTTCCTATCACTTTCTGTATCAAGTTGAGTTCATGGCATCCCCAAGACCGTCGTCATGGCAGCGAACATCATCAAGGCGCCCGGATCCTGAACCAGTAATCTTAAAAAGGGATGGGCATGTTATTTTCTCGCCTTTGAAACCTCCAATGGAGATGAAATTTTGGAACATCCGTTTGTTGGACCAACTAAAAAGGTCCTTGATGTCTTGGTTAGAGGGAGATTACCAACCTGGTGAAGTCATCAGAAGGATTCAGAGGCTTAGAACAAGGTTCTCAATTGAAACTGGAGAAACGATACGTTGGTGGGTTGAAGTTGAAAGCGACATTGATTGCATCCAAATGATGCATGGATCAGACGACATAGTGTTAACTGTTGTAATTTCTTAGATTTTAATGGTTGTTTGTCATGTTGTTGTTGTATTTGTTATTGTTCTAGTACTTGTTCTTGTTTTAGTACTTGTTTTTGTTCCAGTATTTGTTTTTGTTTTAGTAATTGGTGTTGTAATGTTAGATGTTGTGTTTGTTGTTCAAGTGTCATCTTCTATTTGGAATAAAAAGTAAACTTTAATTTAAAATGATTTTGGTACACAGATTTATGAAAGTGAAAACTAAGTTGTGGAACTAGATCCACGATATGGACATTTGTTCTTATTATGCCCTAGTTGTCTACATATGCTACACTTCCTCTGCATTTTCTCTGCGACGTCCATTTCAGTTCTAATGCGCCTGCTATTTGGGCGACCACTTTTATTCCGCCGCATCGATTCGTTGTGCCAAACAATTTCTCCGTCATACTCTGGCCAATACGCCTCCAATGCTACCACCGGAAAGGGATTGTCGTATACATTGAGCAATGTTGCAACTTTGTAGATTGGAGACACTAGCGATAATGCATCGAAGTGGCTGTGTGAACACGCTGCAATGACATGGGAACAAGGCATACGATAGGCCTGAAATTGACCACAGTCGCACCAACGGTCTGGTATTAGGACCCTATACTCTTGTCTGGGCAGCCCTTGGTTGTGGTCAATTGTTTCCTTGACACTAAAAGTGTGGCCATGGCGGTCGAATTCCGTAACCCAATGGCTGCTGGCTTTGGCAGATTCCTGCCTCATAAACTTCATGCAGGCATCACTATATACTTGACTCGTCTGCAACACTTCATTCCAGCGCCTGCCTCTTGTTACGAACAACGTTGCCATCCGAAAATAGGTCGCACTCACCAATGCGGTTACCGGGAGGTTACGTATGCCCTTAAACACGCCGTTCATTGATTCCACAAGATTTGTTGTCATGTGGCCCCACCTCACCCCGTCGTCGTATGATCTAGTCCACTTCGCTCTGTCGATATTATCGATCCACCTCCCTGCATCAGAATTTGCCAACACTATTTCCCGGCGATAGTATTGGAATCCAGGTTGGTTTAATGCATACCCCGCGTTTATCAAATGTTGCTTCAAGAAGTTATCCTTGAACTCCCGCATAAAATTTTGAGCAATATGCCTAATGCAGTAGACATGGGTAGACGGGGGGTCATGCCAACCATTTGCTGGATTATTGTATGCACTGTCTATTGAAGCGTGCCTGTCAGAGATCACGCAGATGCCAGCTTGTGGAGTCACGTGCGTTCGAAGATTCTTAAGGAAGAAACTCCAAGCAGCAGCCGTTTCTCCTTCCACCAATGCAAAGGCTATTGGGAAAATATTTGAATTGCCATCTTGTACGACCGCCATCAGTAACGATCCTTTGTATTTCCCATACAGCCAAGTTCCATCGACTTGAACAAGTGGTTTGCAGAATGTGAACCCGATGATGCAGGGACAGAATGCCCAGAAAAGTCTATGGAAAATTCCATTACCTTCTAGACGAGTTCCGTCAGGGGATTGTGCAGGCAAGGTCTCCATTATAGTAACCGTCCCAGGTGAATACAATCGTAGTGCAGCCAGGTAGCGTGGTAGTTGTTTGTATGATTCCTCCCAGTTACCGTACACCAGTTCAATTGCCTTGGTTTTCGCTAACCAAGCCTTTCTGTATGACGGTGTATATTTGAAAACAGCCACACAATGGGAGATAATTGTTTTGACCTTCAGTGACGGGTCAGCCTCAACTAGAGGTAATATGGAATGGCAGATCATGTCATGGCTAAGTTTGCGATGATCCTGTGCCATGTTGGTGTTGACGCAAATGTGAGCTTGAGATATGGACCCTATCACCCACGCATTATGCTTCTTCTTGTATGATGCCATCAACCTATATCCACACTCCGGATTTTTGCATACAATAACGTATCTTTCCGGATTTGATTTGATAACATCGTAGTCAACACAATTTTTCAAGTGCCAGTTCTTTATTGCTAACAGACACTCTTCCTTGGTCCGAAATTGGTCACCCTTCTTTAAGTCCTCATCAGACCTCATATATGGGTTGTAGAACATATCTGATGAGGGCTCATCCTCGCCCAAGTTAAGTGTTGTGAAGTGCGCAGGAGGTGAGTAGCGTTGCGCTATAGGTATTTGAGCTTGGTCTTCGTCTTCAGAATGACGGTTCACCAAGTCATCAACCACGTCTTCAGCATCATCAACCACATCGTCTTCAAGGTGGTGCTCAGCATCTTGTTCGTCATCAATCATCACAGGATCAATAACCTGTGATTGAATATTCTGAGTTGGTTGAGGTTGTTCCAACACAATGTACAACACTATGTATTCGTAACCAGAGTACTCATGGTTACGAAGCATGTATTGTGTCTCCATGTCATTTGAATCAATGACTTATAAAACTTGACAGAGTTGTTTTCTGAAAAAAAGGTTGTTGATAAAAATTTGGGACACGGTTGTCTTAGTTTGGACTCAATCTTCCTCTTCAGGTAAGAGAAGTCAGCTCCTCTATTTAGACAAAAACGAGTGCATTCGGTGTTTCTAAATAGGAAGCCAGACATATGACATTCATAAGTCTCACCATTGACGTGAGCTTTGATTTTGTATTGTGATGAAGATGCCATGTTTTGTGAAGATATTGTGAAGATATTGTGAAGGTTTTGTGAAGGTTTTGTGAAGGTTTTGTGAAGTTTTGTGAAGATATTGTCAAGGTTTTGTGAAGGTTTTGTGAAGGTTTTGTGAAGATATTGTCAAGTTTTGTGAAGATTGCTGTGAAGATATTGTGAATACCTTTGCGAAAATGTGTGTGAATATTTATACTGCAAGAATCTTACTGCCTATCCATCAAGTCTTCCCATGCATGCCTGTTCCCCATCAAGTCTTCACCACCAAGTCTGGCAGATTCCCACGCATGCCTTACACGTGTCACACCCTTGAATGCAACACTCCCACCTAGTCTGTACTAATGCATGCCAACCTATCCAACTAGCCTGAACTTAGTCTCAGAGATTCCCATGCATGCCTGTTCCCCATCAAGTCTTCACCACCAAGTCTGGCAGATTCCCACGCATGCCTTACACGTGTCACACCCTTGAATGCAACACTCCCACCTAGTCTGTACTAATGCATGCCAACCTATCCACCTAGCCTGAACTTAGTCTCAGAGATTCCCATGCATGTCTGTTCCCCATCAAGTCTTCACCACCAAGTCTGGCAGATTCCCACGCATGCCTTACACGTGTCACACCCTTGAATGCAACACTCCCACCTAGTCTGTACTAATGCATGCCAACCTATCCAACTAGCCTGAACTTAGTCTCAGAGATTCCCATGCATGCCTGTTCCCCATCAAGTCTTCACCACCAAGTCTGGCAGATTCCCACGCATGCCTTACACGTGTCACACCCTTGAATGCAACACTCCCACCTAGTCTGTACTAATGCATGCCAACCTATCCACCTAGCCTGAACTTAGTCTCAGAGATTCCCATGCATGCCTGTTCCCCATCAAGTCTTCACCACCAAGTCTGGCAGATTCCCACGCATGCCAACCTATCTACCTATCCATATTTCCCCCATTTTGATGAGGACAATGCATCTCTCAAGGGGTGGTAAATAAAAAATGTTGGATAAATATTTGGAGTGATTAAACTCCCCTCACTGATAAAGAGATTATGCTTTACTCCCCCCTAAGAGTTTACTTATGCCCTTTTGGCATAATAAAAAATGTGATAAAAAAAGCGCAAGCACATAGATCACCATAAAATGACAACAAACATGTTATAGGAAAGAAATTCTTAAAATCGTGTTAGTAGTTTCTTACAAATAAAGTAAAATAGTGATTATGTGTTTAAAATAATATTCAATCTTATTTACGCTTAATTATTTATTTTAAATAAGATTCCCACGCATGCCTTACACGTGTCACATTTTTTCATCATCAGATTCCACCAAGTCTTCCCCAAGACAAGACAACTCCCACCTAGTCTGCACCTATGCATGCCAACAACTCCCACCTAGTCTGCACCAATGCATGCCAACACTACCACCTAGTCTGCACCTATTCTGCAAGACTCCCATGCATTCCTTCCACGTGTCACACCTTTGCATCATCAGATTCCACCAAGTCTTCCCCAAGACAAGACAACTCCCACCTAGTCTGCACCTATGCATGCCAACACTGCCACCTAGTCTGCACCTATTCTACAAGATTCCCACGCATGCCTTACACTTGTCACGTTTCTGCATCATCAGATTCCACCAAGTCTTCCCCAAGACAAGACAACTCCCACCTAGTCTGCACCAATGCATGCCAACACTGCCACCTAGTCTGCACCTATTCTGCAAGATTCCCACGCATGCCTTACACTTGTCACATTTTTGCATCATCAGATTCCACCAATGCATGCCAACACTACCACGCATGCCTTACACTTGTCACATTTTTGCATATTCAGTCTACTTGAAAACGAGTATAAATAGAGGGTCATTCTTGCAAGTTTTCATCAACCACTAACACTTTTAATCAGAGAACTCAGGCGAAACTTCTCATCCACCAAGCTTCTTCCTACATTGCAGTCATGTCGCTTCTTACCATGGGCCAAGAACACAGAGGAACTAGGGCAAACATTGCCTCATTCGTAAGTTTTTTTTGAACATTGCCTCTTTCGTATGTTTGTAATTAGTTTTTTAAAAGTCCAATATAATGATTTTTTATATTGTTTGTTTTTAAAGGATCCCAAGAAATTTCGTCAACGTTCACACCCAATGCCTTATCCAGACCCATGGTGCGTACCTTACATAGAGCGTGCGGGTTTCGGTCATGTAATGCATGTCGTAAATGCCACCATTGATGCCAAATTCATTTTGGCTCTGTGTGAACGTTGGAGACCTGAGACACACACTTTTCACCTACCAACTGGTGAATGTACCGTCACATTAGAGGACGTGTACATGCTTTTAGGTCTTAGAATAGATGGTAAGCCTGTGACCGGAAATGTTCAACAGCCTAACCAAATATGTGTTCAAATGTTGGAGGTAGATCTGGTCGAGGGTGAGGGGTCTGCCAAAGCAAGGGGTCAGGGTATTAAATTATCTAGCCTACAATTGTACCACGACTCAATAACTTTGACTGAGGAATCCTCCGAACAAGAAAAAGTCATAAAAACCCGGGTTTACATTATGCTATTGTTTGGGAACTTGCTATTTCCCGAAGGGACGGGAAATAGCATAAATTTTATGTACTTGAGTTTGCTCGGGGACATTGATAGAATAAGCACATATAGTTGGGGTTCTGCAGTATTAGCATTCCTATATAGCTCTTTGTGTAAAAATGCACAAAATGAGCACTGTACATTTTCTGGATGTGCTTTTTTGCTCCAAACATGGGGGTGGTGGAGATTGCCGAGGCTAGCCCCAGAAAATCCTAATGACTACTCCTTCCCCTACGCAACTAGGTAAATTTATGATCTTATTTCATTTTGTATATTTATTCTATAAATATTTGTAACTAATATTATTTATCTTTTTTGTTTAGGTTCATTACAACCGGACTGGATTACAGTCTTACCCCCAAAAATAAAATTATATTTTATCGTCAACTGTTGGATCGTCTCCGAGCACAGGATGTATTACCACTAAATCACTCAGCTTCTAACTGATTTATTAATGTCATGCATTCTCGATAAATAACATATTTACTTTTTTCTTTGCAGTTTATTTGGAGGCCATATTTGGGATTGGAACATCAACCCAACCCCGAAGATGCAGCTGTTTGGACAGCAAAAACGGCCATAATGCGGTTCACCACTGTGGAGATGCACCAAAGTGACCGTGTCAAGCTTCAATTCGGAATGCATCAAGAAATCCCAGGCCCCCCAATGTCTATGGAACCTTGGCATCTAAAAAAAGTCAGCCACCAGTGGTATGCCCAAAATTGGAAGGAATTTGCTAAGGAGTTTCGTAAAATGTGGAAAGACCGTGCCCACTATGTTCTACAATTTCCGGTGGCGCCCAACGAAATGAAGCCGACAAGGGAATATGTGGATTGGTATAGAGCAAATACCAATCCAGAAATGATTGTGTCTGACCCGTTCTATTTGGACGATCCCCGGATGCAACAACCATATTTCCAACAACAACAACCACCACAGTATTCCCAACAACAACAACCACCACAGTATTCCCAACAACAACAACCACCACCTTATTACCAACAACAACCACCACAACCATTTTACCAACAACAACCACCACCACCTTATTACCAACAACAACCACCACCACCATATTACCAACAACAACCACCGCAACACATGTCCACCCCCCAACCAAATCAACAATACATACCACAAACTCAATCCCAATACCATGAAGACTACCAACAACAAACTCAACATTCCCACCACCATCAACAGTCCCAACACCTACCACAATATCAATCCCCCTACTTCCACCAATCCCAACACTTCCAACACGACAATTTCCCAAGCTCTTCCAGTCCTCCACCTAGCCCCGACACGGGTATACAAGAGGACTACCAACAGGACTACTACACACCACAACAAACATTGCACTTTGGCCAACCCGATTCAACCCTAAACTACCAAAGACCACAATTCGAGGGCGCACCCAGCAGTAGTCAGTTTGTCCCACCGAGACAAAGCTTCGAGGGCGCAGAGGGGACCCGTCTTTCCTACAGCACTGAAGGGACTTCGACCCAACCACAACGGCAAGCGGCAAGGGGGCGCGTTAGGGCAAGGGGTGGTAATAGGGAAGCACCACCACCACGTGAACCGTCTAGGCGAGTAACTAGACCTCCCCCGTGCGGATCGTACCAGGGACCGCATCATATGTGATTAATCATATCTTTGTAATATTTGTCTTGTCTATTATTTAAATAAAAATATTTTCTGTTTATTATCTTTATATCTTTATCTTTATCTTTAAAAATATTGTCTATCATATCTTTATACGTATATAAATTTTTTTTTTTCCAAAAATTTACAAATAATATTAATTACTTATAAATTATATTAATATATATATATATAATATATTATATATATATATTATAATAAATATATATATATTAAATTATATATATATATATATATATCTTGTAAAAAAATTTATTTATATATATGTCTTAACATAAATTAATATAATTAAAAATATAAATTTATAAATTAAAAAAAAATTAAAAAAACAAAAAAAAATAACATTTAAAAAAAAAAAAAAAAATAGGAATGGGCATAGGCGCCACTCCTAGTGGCGACTTGCCCTACCCATTAAGGGTAGGCGCCAACTAGGGTGGCGCCTAAGTGTAAAAAATGGCCAAAATTGGCCATTTGTGTAATTATTTTGAAAAATTGGATATTTTTGAATTTTTTTTGAAATTTTTGGATATTTTAAAAAAAAAATCATAAATATGATATATATTTAAAGTTTTTTTTGTTGTCAGGGTAAATCAGAGTGGAGTGTCAGGTAGATCTCAGGGGAAACAAGTGAAAAAGTTTACGTGTTATATTAATAGACCTCAATAGAGAAGGTGAGTGTAATTTCTTCAAAAATCAAAGAAAAAATCACTTATTTTAAACGCGAGTGAATAATGGTATTAGAGTTTGACATAACATATCTTTACATAACCAACTTGTAAAGTGAATGGTGTTATTATATATAAACTCTTTCAATATTCTATCTTCAACCAATGTAAAATTTAAGATTTTCCCAATACATTATCTCACATCCAACACTCTTTTGGACTTGTTGTTTGAATATTAACCATAAGTGACCCCATGGTATGATTGATAGACTTGAATACCATATTAGAGTTTGATTCAACTTATCTTTACAAAACCAACTTGTTAGGTAATGAATAATACTCTATATAAACTCTTTCAATACTCTATCTTCAGCCAATGTGAAATTTGAGATTTTTCCAATAAATGCAACTTTTAATCACAATCTCACAGAGTTTATAAATAGATGGTTAATTTATTCTAAATGAAATGCAATATCACATGTATGGTGTAAATGATAAATTTTTCATCTTATTGATTCATTGTGCATTTGTGTACTTATATACAATACTATACATGGAGTAATTCACGTGACTTGGGAAACAAACAACTTGTAACTAACTCCTAACAACTTCACATCTAACTACCAACTAAACTAATATAATACTCTACAAACTCTCCCTTACTTTGACTTCTATCACAAGAAATCAAGTAATACAATATAACTCTTTCATTCCTAAGCCCTCCCTAAACTTGACAAAGGATCCAAGCTTCAAAGGCCTAGTAAGTATGTCAACCAGTTGATCATGAGTGTTGTAATACTTCGACTCAATTATTCCTTCATTAGTCAGGTTTCTAAGAAAGTGAAATCCAACATCAATGTGTTTACATTTGTCATGCATGATAGGATTACTCAATAGCTTGATTGAGGAATTGTCGCCGCAGAAAATGATTGAGCCATGCTTCTGTGGAATCTTCAGATGAGTCAACCCATTTCTCAACCACACACCTTTGCAAGCACATGAGGGTGCAACTACAAATTCTTCTTATGTTGTTATCAATGTGACAATTGGTTATTTTTTTTATGACTATGAAATTGCCCATAATCCTATCATAAACACATGCCCTGAGGTACTCTTCCTATCATCTTCATCTCTTACATAATTAGAATATGTTCACCCAAGCAACAGTAAGTTATTAGTACTTTCATGCTGGTATAGAATGTCAAACTCCAATGTGCCTTGCAAGTATCTCATAATTCTTTTGATTGTAGCTATGTGCATCTCTGTAGACCTCTCCATATATCTTATAACCAAGCACACTGAGAATCCCATGTCAGGTCTTGTTGCCATTAGATACATCAAACTTCCTACCATCAGTTTGTAGATTGAGGCGTCAACAACTTTGTCTCGTTCACCTTTCACTAAGTTGCAACCTTGAACAATAGGGCTACACACCTTATTACAATCTTCCATGCCAAATGTATTAAGAACTTTTATTGCATACTTTTATTGATGGATGAAGATTCCATTACTACCATGCTTCACTTAAATTCCCAAGAAGTACCTCATTCTTCCCAAATCTGTAATTACAAATTCTACCTTCATTGATTTCTTGAACTCATTCATCATTTACATGTCATTACATGTGTAGATAAGATCATCCAAATAGAGACTGACAATGAGAATGCTTCCCTAAGTTCCATGTTTAATAAATAGGGTATGCTCATATGGACACTTCACAAACTTGTAAGCACATAAATAAGAGTATATCCTACTATACCAAGCTCTCGGAGCTTGTCTTAGACCATAGATTGATTTCCTCAGCTTATACACCATTTCGGGCTTACCTTTATGATATCCTGCAGGTTGGATTATGTACACATCTTCATTGAGCTCACCATGCAGTAATGAACTCTTTACATCTAACTGAAATGCACACCATTTCTGATTGTTGCAACTATAAGTATTGTTCTAATTGTATCCCATCTGGCCACAAGTGCAAAGACCTCATTAAAATGAACTACGTGCCTTTGCGAGTACTCATTTGCTACCAATATAGATTTGTGTTTGTATACCTGTCCCTTTTCATTGTACTTGGTTTTGTAAATCCCCTTCACTCCAATGGTTTTTGAACCTTTGGGAAGTGCGGTCAAGTTCCAAGTGTCATTTGTCTCTATGGACTCTATTTCAAGATCCATAGCTTTTCTCCATACATAAATCTTGACAGCTTCCTCATAGTTGGTAGGATCATCATTTGAACTGAAAAATTGCAAGGTTGTGCAATTGATTCTCCTCCTCATTTTCTAAGCCAGTGACATAGTCATTAAGATATCTTGGTGGTCTCCTATTTCTATAATTGGCTCAGGCTCTTCAGTTGCTTTTGTTCTTACATTATTCCCTTCATTACTATGACCATTTATGGATTCCCCATCTGTATCTTCTTTTACTCTTGGATTTGTCACATCTGCAACTTATTGTTGCTCAACTTCACTTTCTAACTTCGCTTGGGCCTATGAATCTATTATGCTTACTTGATCTTTCTTACCCCAATTCCAACATTTTCTTTCTTCAAACACCACATCCTTACTAATGATGATTTTTCATGCATTTGGTTCATACAACTTGTAGGCTTTAGACTCTTCACTCACACCAAGATTGACACATTGTACACTTTTTCCATCCAACTTCTTTCTCTATGCATCACAAACATTAGCATGAGCCACACAACCAAACACTCTAACATGATGGACTAATAGCTTTGTTCCACTCAAACATTCTTCATGTGCCATATTTTTAACTGCAAGTGGAAGGCTCCTATTCATGACATAAATGGCCCATCTTGTTGCATTAGACTAGAAATGCTTAGGAACACTTCTACTAGATAACATACTTCTAACCATATTCACGAGAGTCCTAATTTTTGTTTCAGATACTCCATTCTATTAAGGAGTATATGTAGTAGTCAACTTCTTTTTGATCCCTTGAAAGATACCAAATTCATTGAAGGAGTTTGATGTGAATTCTCCTCCTCTGTCACTTCTGAGGCACTGGATCAAACAACTAGATTTCTTCTCTACCAATTCTTTGAATCTTTTGAACATGTAAAAAGAAATAGATTTTTATTTCAAAAAATAGACCCAAATCTTTCTACTAAAATCATAGGTGAAAGTGATGAAGTACTTGTTTCCTCCAAGTGGCACAGGCTTGATAGGTCCACAGATGTCAAAGTGGACAAGTTCCAGTTTAGCACTAGCTCTCCAATTTGCTTTTTTAGGAATTGGTTTTATATGTTGCTTGCCTATCAAGTAATCAATTCATTTTTCTTCCGTGTTCACCAGGATTGGAAAACCTCTCATCATATCCTTCTTAGAAAGCATATATAGCCCATTGACACTCAAATATGCATACCTAATATGCCACAATTTGAGATTCCTTATGTTTAGTGGTTTGACTCTGAAAACATCTTGGTATCATAACAGATGCATGGATCACATACATCATATTCTGAGACATATGAGTAGTCAAGATTATGCCTTTCTCTTCATGAAAGATTTGACAAGTGTCATGCTTGAAAACCACACTGAACTTCTTCTGTTGAAGTTGTTCAATGCTGAGAAGATTGTTCCTCAACCTTGGAATGTAATACACATCAGTTATCACATGTGATATATTGCCCATACTTAGCCTCACATTCCCTTTTCCCATGACAGACATTGTTGAGTTATAACCAAGCTTCACTGTTTCTCTGAAGCTTTCATCAAAATCAAATAGCCAAGTCTTTACCCTAACCATATGATTTCTACATCCATAATCTATGTACCAAATCTCTTCCTTGGCCCAATTTCTGGATTCACTTTTTGCCATCAAGATCATTTCCTCTTCCTCATCAAACTCAACATAGTTTGCACTTTCCTCTCATCTATGAGACTCACTTTTATAGTGATCTAGCTTATGACATTTGTAGCACTTCACAAACTCATTACTTTTTCTTCCTCTACCACAACCTATTCCTAATAATATTCCTCTGCCTCTCCCAAAACATTTTCCTGCATTTGACACCTTTAGAGTTTGTTCTTAAGTATTCTCCTTTTGACCCTTCATTCTTTGCTCATGAATAAGCAAACGACTTTTCAATTCACCAATGGAAAGAGTACTCACATCATTCGTCTCCTCAATTGAGCACAGTTGAAATTTTTTAACATTGATTTCAAGACTTTCTCAACTCCCATTACCTGCTCCATTTTCTCTCCTTGTATAGTCATTTGATTGGCAATGGCGAGTATTCTTGCAAAGTATTCATCAACAATTTCATTCTATCACATGGTAAGAATTTCAAATTCTTTGCGTAGATATTGCAAATTATCTCTTTTAACCTTCTAAGAGCCATGATACTTTTGACGCATATCATCCCAAATATTCTTGGTTATGTTGTGCACAAGAAGGGTTTCCAAGATTGACCTATCAATGGCTGATAATAAATAATTCTTGGCCTTCAAATATTTTAATTTTCTTTCCTCCACAACCTTCAATTGTTCTTGAGCATCATCCGCGGGAGTAGCATCTACAGGTGCAATGGTGATACCATTTCCGAATAGACACCAATACTCCTTTGATCAAAGAAGATTCTCCATTAACATGGACCAATGATCATAGAAACCATCAAATTTTAAAATGAAAAGTTGTATGAATCTATCTTGTGTGGGTTCAGTCATGATTGGGAAGAAGAACAAAAAATGTTCAAGAGGGGAGGGAGAGGGAAGCACGATAAAGAAGAACAATGTGGTGGAAGGTGGTTGTTATTAGAGTTTACACTAAACCTCCATTGATGCACAAGATAAGAAGATGAAGATGAAAGAATGCAGAGAATTTGTAGAGAGAGAATGAAAAACATAACTAACTTTTAAAGTCTCAAATTCATAATTTTGTTACAAATTGTAACTAACTTTGGGTTTTATACAATAACCCAAACTCAATACACATTAAATGCAACTAAAATACAAATGCAAACTCAAATGAAATGAAACAACCTTGAATTTGAATTACATTACATTTAACACCATCCCTTAATTCATACTCAAGATTAAAAATCAACAACACATATTCCATCCCTCAAATTGATGAAGTGTTCAGTTTAGATCGCCTTGGTCATCACATCTACAATTTGCTTCTGCATGCTGACGTGAACATCCTCAAGTACTTCATTCTGAACTTGATTGCGCAAAAAATGATATTTGGTATGAATATGCTTACTTCTTTCATGCAACACTGGATTCTTAGAAAGAGTTATGGGTGACATGTTGTCTATCATCAACCTGATTGGTTTGCTAACCTTGAACTTTAGTTCCTGCAACAAATTCATCAGCCAAACAACTTGTCATGCTGACAATGCACCAGCTATGTATTTTGCTTCACAAGTTGGCAGAGAAACCAGTGGTTACTTCTTGGAGTACCAAGAAATGGTATCTCCTAGACACATAAACATGTATTTTGTATTGTTTATTTCATCTACTCCATCCCAACACAAATCAGATTTTGAATAGCATATCACTTCAACATCATCTTACACAAATCAGACTTTGTAGTCCCTTTTACATACCTTAGTATCATGACTACAGCTTGATAATATGATCACTTTGGTTTATTCATAAACCTACTTACCATTTCAACTGCATAACATATGTCAAGCATGGTGTTACATAAATATCTCAAAGAACCAACAAACTTTTTGAAGGTTGTAGCATCTACATCCTCACCACCAGCATAAGAATTCGGCTTATGATCTGTCTCAGTAGGTGTGATTGCTGGCTTATAATTCATCAACTCAAATGTCTTCAATAGCTCAAGCTCATGCTTCATTGGTGCACAATTATTCCCTTCCCAGAGTGTAAAATCTCCATCCCTTGAAAATATACCATATTTCAAAGGTCATCCATATCAAATGCATCCATCAACACCTTTTTGAACTTGTTTATCTCATATGTACAACTCCCTGTAAGAAGTATGTCATCTACCTAAAGACACACCAGAATCATATTTCCATTAGAAGTATGTTGCACATACACACCATATTCCATTTTCACATTTTTGAATCCCAGATGCTTGAAAAATGAATTAAATTTTGGATTCCAAGTCCTTGGATCTTGTTTCAGCCCGTTCTTTCACAAATCCAGGAGGCTTTCACAAATCCAAGAGGTTGTAGCATATAAACTTCTTCTTACAATGAACCATTTAGAAAAACTGACTTTACATCTAAATTTATTAGAGGAAAATTCATATTTGCAGTTATAGCAATAGCCAATCTTATGGTTTCATGTCTATCTAATTGTGCAAACACTTCAAAGTAGTTTAAACCATACTTTTGTAGGAATCCTTTAGCTACTAACCTTACTTTATGCTTGGCAACCAAACCATATGGCTTCAGCTTTATCTTGAAAACATGTCTCCCATTTATGGATTTCTTATTTTTAGGTAGAACAGTCAATTCCCATGTCTTGTTTCTTTTAATTCCCTCAAGTTCTTCCTTCATGGCATTCAGCCACACATTTTTCTTGAGTACCTCATTGATGCTGACATGTTTAGAGTCCACCATCATGGCACTCTGTATGACTTCCCTTTCAGAGTTAATCTTAGTATCTTGCAGTAAATCAAAATTTGCAAGTCTCATTGGTATCTATCTAATTCTACATGGTCTTTGGATATGTGCAAGTTCACCTTCAGAAGCAGAACCACCTTCAGAAGCTCCACGTTCTGAGTTAGGACCATCTTTAGAGACTGGATCACCTTCAGAGTCAGGATCACCTATAGAGTTAGGCCCACCATCAGAGTCAAAGTCACCTTCAGATTTAGACTCACCTTCAGAGTTAGAATCTCCCTCATATTTAGACTCACCTTTAGAGTTAGAATCTGTTTTAGAGGCAGAATCTCATTCAGAGGAAAAATCATACTCTAGTGTTGACATTGCACTAGAGTTGGATTGAGACTTACTACAATCCCATGTTTCTGATTCTTGTACTATGATATCTCTGTTGACTTCAACTTTCTTGGTGACTAGGAAATAGAGCTTATAAGCACTCGTACAATGGTGACCTATAAGTAACATGACTATGCTTTTGTCCTCCAATTTCCTTCTAGTAGCATCTAGTATATGTTTGTAACATACAAAACCAAACACCTTGAAATGGATAACATTTTTCTTTCTTCTAGTCCATTTCTCAATATAAACTACTTTCTTTAACTTTTTTGTTGGACATCTTTTGAGCACATATGTTGACGTGACAATTGCTTCACCCTATATTGTGTGAAGTAGATTCTTCTCCTTTAGCATGTTCCTTGTCATGTCAAATAGAGTTCTATTTCTCCTTTCAGTAAGACCATTATGTTGTGGAGTGTATGGAGGAGTCACCTCCTGCTTAATACCATAATCCTCACAAAACTTCTTGAACTCTGTTGAATTGAAGTCACCTCCACCATCGATTATAAGGATCTTCAATATTTGTCCACTTTGATTTTCAACCTTCCCTTTGAACTTTTTAAACTCAGCAAACACCTCGTGTTTGAACTTTATGAGTGATACCCATGTTATTCTTACGAACTCATCCACAAATGACATAAATGACTTATTTCTTCCAAATCAATGTACCTGAGATGGCCCACATACATTTGAATGCACCACACCCAAAGCATGAGTTGCTTTTGGAGGCATTTCTGATGAAAATGACAATATTGGTTGCTAGCCTCTCATGCATGTATCACATGATTTATCTGGTGCCACAATTTTAGGAATTCCATGTACCAAATTCATTGAAACCATATGCCCTAAGCTTTTGTAGTTCACATTCCCCAAATTCTTGTACCACATCTCACTTTCCCCTTCATCACTTCTAGCATTAAGGCATTGGGTGTCTGTTGTTGCAACATTCACTTTTAATATCTTGTTTCTTCCCAATTTATAATATATAATTAACTTCTGATTACAATCATACAACTTCAAGAGATTGTCTTTCATGGTTACTGAAAAACCTTTTTCAATCAGTTGACCTACACTCATCAAATTGCTATCACGCCAAGAAGATACCATACAATCTTGACCAATACAGTTTTTCCATTGTTCAATATCACACTGAAATTTCCCATTCCTTTAGCATTCAGATACTCATCATCAGCATATATGATCTTGGTCTTTCTACCATAGTCAAAATCAACCAGACATTGTTTGTTTCCATTTAGGTGATTTGAGAAGCCAGTGTCTATATACCAATAATCTACCATTGTTCCACCTACATTCTCAGATGCCATCAATAGCACATATTCATCATCATAATCTCCTCTGGCTATGTTGGCTTCTCCACCCTTTCTAACCTTGTTTGACCGACAATCAACAACAAAATGGCCAAACTTGTTGCAACTATATCATTGAACCTTTCTCTTATCAAACTTATCATTTCCCTTATGAATATTATTATGTTTATTCTCATTTTAATTGGAGATTTCTGACTTTTGAACACCACCACAATTCCTTTTTGTATTCTCTAGCCATGCTTGCTTCTGGTTCTTCTTGACAAAAGAAGCTTTCAGAGTCTAAGCTTTCAGAGTCTGTTTTGTCTCCCTTTTAGAGTTTCTTTCAGTTAGACACAACTTTTATGCCTCTAAACTACTCTGAAGCTCTTAAACTCTCATGATGGTGATGTCTTTAGAGTGTTATATGGCTAAAACTATGTAATCAAACTAATAAGTAAGTGATCTTAGTGCATTTTAAATGATTACTTGTTCAGAGAGCATTTCTCCACAAGACTTCATCTCATTCGTGACCACAATCACTCTGGAGATATAATCAGGCACCTTCTCATTGTTCTTCATGATGATATTCTTATATTGCTTGCATAGGGACTGTAACTTTACTTTCTTCACTAATGTGTCACCATATCACTGCACCAGTTTATTCCACGTCGCCTTCACTGTCGTCGAATCAACAATATTCTCAAACACTTTTGTATCCACACACTGATGGATATAGAATAATTCCTTTTGATCCTTCTTCCTCATTTCACGTTACACATTTCTTTGCGCTTCTGTTTCATTTTCTGCAACCGGCGTGTAACTATCATTGACGAGATCAAGAACATCTTGAGCTCCAAACAACATTGGCATCTAAATCTACCACCGTATGATACTAGAAGCTTTGTATTCAAGCTACTGTTTCTTCCATTCTTCTCTGTTCTTGTGCAAATCACTCAGTTCTCACCAACACTCGTGTTTTTCAAACCCTGAGAATCTAGATTTGGGATTCTCTTCGATTTCTAACATTAATTTAACGTGAATTTCATCAACAAAATCTATCACACACTTCACTACACTTGTGTTTCCCATGAATGGGAATCGAAGCTATGGATATCAATTATTGGAGTTTACACTAAACCTCCATTGATTCACAAGAGAAGAAGATGAAATGAAATAATGCAGAGAATTTGCAGAGGGAGAATGAAAAATGCAACTAAGTTATCTCAAATTTAGAATTCTGTTACAAATTGTAACTAACTTTGGGTTTTATACAATAACCTAAACTCAAATGAACACTAAATGTAACTGAAATACAAATGCAAACTTAAATGAAATGTAACAACCTTGAATCTGAATTATATTACATTTAACAATTGTAACTGAAACACTGTGGTTTTCAGTTAGAGGATCTGAACCAGGGTGATGATACCACTTGTAAATGCTAAATTGTTCATATTATTTATTCATTGTACATTTGTGTACTTACTTATATACAATATTATACATGGAGTAGTTCACATGACTCTTGAGAAACAAACAACTTGTAACTAACTCCTAACAACTTCAAATCCAACTACCAACTAAACTAACATAATACTCTACACATGGTTCATCCCAATGGGTTAATTTTTTGTTGTTATAAATATCTTGAATTCCATTCACATTTTTATGATTTTTTACTAATGAGAAATGCATACTAAACCATTGTCTATGACACATAAGGGGAGACTAAAATATTCTGAATTTTTTTAAGAATTATAAATAAAATTTGAAATATTTAAAATTAGTAATTTATTTAACTCTAAATATATTATATATCAAACATATTTGTGATTGTAGTGTGTAATGTTAGAATTTGAATAGTCAGGATAACTGCAATTGTAGTTTTGTGAGTAAGAGAATAAAAATATAAAATTTAAAATAAAATCATGAATATGAAAGAAAGAGAGAAATGATGAGAGAGATATAAACATAATAAATAGGAAGAAGGATGATATAAAACTATAGCGGCCTATGATTATTGGTGCACAAGATGAAGATGATGAAGATGGAAGAAGAGAGAGAATTGAAATAAAAAATTTCCACTACTCTTCAAAATAATTATAGTAAATGGTTACGCACACACCATTATTGACAGTTATACACAACAATAATGTCACGTGGGCAAAAATGCTAACATGCACTAGTTAGGTTAAGCTTAATAAAAACTAATACTATTACTGAATATGGATTACTTATAACACCATCCCTTATTCATATTCAGCTAATCAAAACTAACAACACCAATTCAATCCTTCAAGTGAAGAAATTGGTCAGTCTTGATCGCTTTCGTCAGAACATCTACAAGTTGCTTCTGAGTACAACAATACATAACTTTTAGCACTCCATTCTAAACCTGACTTCTCAGAAGTGATACTTAGTCCCAATATGCTTGCTTCTCCCATGCAACATTGGGTTATTAGTAATATTGATTGCAGACTTGTTATCAACCATAAAATTCAGAGGCTTGTTTATCTTGCTATTCAAATTCTGCAGTAAATTCAGAAGCTAAATAGCTTGACATGCAGCCACAACACCTACAATGTATTTAGCTTCACAGGTTGACAAAGTAACAACTGTTTCTTCTTGGACCACCAAGAAATAGGACCTCCCAGATACTTAAACAAATATACAGAGGTACTTCTTTTGTCAACTTTGTCTCCACATAAATTAGAGTCTGAGTAACACATCAACTCTGAATTAGCTTTTTCACCATAAGGGAACAACACTCCATACTTCAGAGTCCCCTTAATATACCTTAGAATCCTGACAGTAGCTTGGTAATAAGACCACTTCGATTTACTCATGAACCTGCTAACCATTCCAACTGCATAGCAAATGCCAGGTTTGGTATTACATAAATACCTCATTGAGCCAACCAACTGCTTGAAAGTTGTAGCATCTACATAATCACCTTCAGGATCAAAATCCAATTTGTGATTTGTTTTTTAAGGTGTGACAACAACCTTATAATTCAGCAGCTCAAATCTCTTCAGAAGCTCAAGTTCATACTTCAGCTAATGCAAAATGATACCCTCCTTAGAGTACAAAATCTCCATCCCTAAAAAATATGCCATATTTCTTAGAACCTTCATCTCAAACTCATTCATCAACACCTTCTTGAACTTTATTATCTCATCTGAACAACTTTCTATCAGCAATATATCATCAATATAGAGACACACCAAAATCATATTACCTTCAGAAGTATGCTAAACATAAACCCCATACTCCATCTCACACTTTATGAATCCTTGGAGCTTGAAAATGAATCAATTTTTAGATTCCAAGCTCCAGGAGCTTGTTTCAGTCCATGCAACACTTTATTGTCGCATCCGCGAAAAACAACCGGCGGGAAAAAACAAACAAACAGAGCCGCCACCGTGCGTTATTTATCCCAAAAGAGGGAAAGGAAACGCTCGAAGTAAACCTGGAAAAGACATGGTCTCGTGACCAAAGAGAGATGGGATCGGGAGTCGGTTATGCGAAGGGAAGGTATTAGCACCCCTACGCACCCGTCGTACTCGACGGGATCCACGCTCAAAAGGATAGAAGAAAGGTTGCTAAACACTGCTCAAAAGAATGCACGCACACTGGAATAAAACACAGATGGAAGAAGAGGGGGAAACGGGCTCGCTAGGATATCGCATCCTATGCCTACGTATCTCATATGGAATGAGAATCAGAGCTACCGTAGTTCGGCTCACGCACGCCGAAACAAAACACACTCAGGAAACCGACTGCCAATCGCTGGACTTACGTCAGACTCCGAACCAAACAAACCCACACTGGAAACCAAATGCCAATTGCTGGACTTATATCAGACTCCAAGCATACAACAATAGGATACGGAATGCCAATCGCTGGGCTTATATCCATCTCCTACACACACAAGAAGGATCAACAAACAACAGGTTACTAAGGAGTCTGGCACTCGAGCCTAGTAACTGTCAAGCAAACATACACAAAAGAAAAAAAGGGTGCCCGAAGAGATCTCGTACGATCTCCTGCCTACGTACCTCATCTGGTATGAGGATCAGGGCAACGTAGTTCCTCTGAACAGGGGAGAAACTTTCTCCTAACCAGAGACTGGGAAATGACCAACTAGAAGGGAGTCTGACTCGAGCCTAATAGTTATCATGTATTCCACAATGGTCCTAGGTTGAGTTTTCTATCTAACTTGTGTAACACCTCAAAATTTGCCCTCCTCTCTTGGGACTAGCTTAACATATTGCATATCATCTGTTAGGTCATTAGGCATTGCATATTGCATATCATGTGGCAACTTTGTGCAAGTCATCCTCATAAGTCTTGATCAGAAGATGAAGAGGTTGGGATGCAAGCTAGGGTTTCATTGAATGGACTGGATCATTAGCCATCTGAGGGTGGTGGTTCAAATTAGGGTTTCATGGTTCTCAAAGGAGATTGATCTTCATCTTGGTTGGAATGATACATCATCATCATCGTGGTCTTGTTATCATCAAGAGATTCAAGAGATTGATCAGATACCTTGAGATTAGGGTTTTGACCACTGGTCAACCCTAATCATTTGCATTGGGCCAATCAGGGCTTGGCAAGGAGATGGGGTCTACAATGGATATGGGGGTCATCATGTGATTATATTGAGCTTATGGAAGCTAGCGTTTCATCCTTGAGCCATTTCATCAGGAGTTTGAGGCTCAACTTGATCAGTGCATGGCCAAATTCATCTATTAGTCAGAAAAGTCAACTGTGGTCAACTGTGCCAAGAATGATGGATTTGGAGGTGGGAGAGGGTTGGATACACTTCATTCATGTTGAAACAAGTTTCATTTGACATTTCAAACATCAAGAATGAAGAAAATAAAGTCAGATGGAAACTTTCCAAAAATAGAAAGTGACTTGTAATTGAAAACTGCCAAAAATGGAAAGTTTTTCATCTCAAAATTACATGTCCAAAAATGCTTCAAATGAAATTTTGTTCAACATGAAAGTTGTAGATCTTGCTCTCACCTTTCCAAAAAGTCCAAGAACATGAATTTCTCATGTGTGGTTGGCAAGTTGTGATCAAATCATTTTCCAAAAATGCCTAAATTCAAAGTGGCATAACTTTCACATGGAATGGCCAAATTGGATGATCTTTCTTTGAGCAAACCACATTTTACATGTACTTTCATGATGCATCATCACATTTCATTGAAAATAATCATGGCAAAAGGTCATTTTTCAAGTGATCACTTTGGAAATTGGTGGGAAAATAGGTGAAATTTCAAAATACATGGTTTTGGCACAAAAAGCTCATTCCAACACATCCCAAATACCAAATAGAACTTGCTTGAACTGTCATTGCACTGTTATATTGGTTAATTTGGAAAAGGCCATTTTGGTTACTTCAATTAAAATTGCATTAGCACTAATTCATTCAATTTTGCTAATTGAGATTAAAAAGTGGATTAAGCATTGGTATAAGAGGTTAATTATAACAGAATTGATAATCACTTTTCACATTTCTCAAGATCTAACAGAATTTCCCTCCAATTCTCTCCAAATTCTCCAAAACTTTTTTGACATTTTTCATCAATTCTCATCAAATTCTTCATCAATTGCACTGGTTATTGTTGGATCTATCTTCTACAATCATCATTGAAGAACTGTTTCACACATTCAAGGCCAAAGGAGTGGAGATTCGCAACTGTTGGAAGCTCATTCATCCATGGCAAAGTGAAGATTCTTGCATCTGGTGCTGTTTTGAGCTGAGCTATTCGTGTCATTCAACTCCTACATCAACAAGCTTCATCTGTTTTCACATTTTACACCTGGAAAAGCGTGATTCAACATCTGCCATCTCCATAAGGTAAATTCTCGAATTCTTTAATTGCTTGAATCATCACGTGGCTTAGATAGATCTCTCAACATAGATTATCATGATGCTTGTGGTTTTGATTTTGGTTGAGAATTGGATGAGAAATCTTGATTGGAAGTTTGATGCTCAATTGTTTTTTCGCTCGATCCGTGCAGCATAGGTAGAATTAGGTTAAACTAGTTTCGTATTCATGATGTACGTGGTTTGCTGGTGATTTTGGTGTATGGCATGTGTATTTTGGTTGAAAAGTGTTCTTGAGCATTTTCTGGAAATTTCTGTTGTGTTCTTGATGAAGAACTTGCTTCAGCGCGCATTTGATCTTCGTTGCCTTGGCTTCATTTTCAAACTCTGTTTACCGCGTTTCCGAGCCAATAGCATGGCGCCAGCAAATAAATGAAACGACCGCGTTTTGGTCGCGTTCCTCAGAATTACAAAACTGCCATTTTCAGTTTAATTCATTTCATTATTTCTTTTTCTTTTTCTCATTTCCATTTCATTTTGATCCATGAACTTCAAAAATCCATATCTAATTCATTTCTTGTCCAAATTTTGTGAGGTTTTTTGCATGATTCTCCTTGTGATGTGCAGTTTTTTATGGTGATTTTTAATATTTTTGTGTACGTGTGAAAAAATAAATTGCCTAGGGATTGTTTGGATGTATGCTTTGTGTGTATGCCATGCCATATCATTCATAAAATGATGATGCTTCCATAGAAATTCATGAAATTTTTTGTGCATGTTCTGGACTCTTTGATGGTGATTTTGATATGTGGTTTGCAATTTTTGGATCCCTGGTTGATGAGATATGAAATTTTGATTAGAGGTGTGACAATTTGTGTCACACCATGCTTGATGAATTTCATGATTTTATTTGATGTGCTTATGGACATTGGATTGAGCCAAATTTTTGCATAATTGAACATATGGATGTTGAGAATACATGAGAAGTTTTCTGGATTTATTGATAGCATTTCCTATTTGATTGGAATTTTTCCCTCTGTTTGGTCATTTGTTGATTTTTTGTGATACATATTGGTATTTGCTTTGTAAAATTCTGGTTATTAATTGGATGGATGTGAAATTTGACATGTGAATTCTAGACACATTATAGGTCATTGTGGTTTTGATCCCATTCATTTATCATATGTTGTCACTGTTTTATGATTGATGGAAGTTGATGATTGTTTTGATGCTTTGTGTTGGCTTGCTTGAACTTGTCTGAACTTAGTGAATTTAATTTCCATACTTCCTCTGGTCCAAATAGCATGAAATTTGATATGCTACTCATTGAATGTGTTCTGTTTAAGCTGGAATTTTTGTGGAATTTATTGAAATGCTTTGATAATGTTTTGATGGTGATCATTCTGTTTGGTCTTTTGAGGTTGCAAATGGCATGCTTTGTGATATTTTGTTTATGAAATGATGATAATGAATGATATGAGCATGGGACCAATTGGATTTGTTTCTAAATTGTTTGATTGTGATTTTGATTAATTTTCACTTGCTGTTTTGGATTTTTCATCTCCTTTTGACCCTAGGCTTGTCCTAGTTGTCTTGTTTCTCACTTTTGAATTGTGTTTCAGGTTGAGATGCAAATGCTTTAAAGGAGAATAATGCAAGTTAATTGAGTTTGATTTGGTTAATTGTTGTGAACTAACTTGTGTGTTTTGTAGGATGCTTGGCTCAATTGAGTTGGTTGTGCTTTGCACATTGCATTGATTGTACATTGACTGTTGGTTATTATACTGTTGGTTTTATTGTTTGTTTTGACTGTGTGATGGGTATACTGACTGTATTAGATTGATTTCAGGTACCATAGTCGCTTTAGTTCTTTAAGAACTTGCTGTGCTGCTGCTTGGTTGTATAAACCAATTGAGGTAGACTCTCTTGTCTCCATGTAGTCTGGAAGACCTGGCTTGTTATTTAGCCAGGCAACTGTCTGAAGTCCTCCTTAAGAGGCGATGTTTGTGATTGTTTAACTTTGTCCCCAAGCAGGAAAAGACCTTAATTAAGGCAATTGGAGGACAAAAGAGATACACAATCTATCTCCCGCTATTCTTGTTGAGTCATCCCTCTGCTCACACCACTGTGTTGATGCATTGGGACATTAACCCAAGATCCTGTACAGTGTACAGTTGAGTCAGAGTCTTGAGTGTAGAAGGGTTCCTCCATTCTGAACCCACACTCCTTTGTCTGAAGCTCTCCCTGGCCAGGGATAAGAGCTGTGAAGTCTCATCTTCACTCACCTTTCATCTGCTTCACCCTGACTCTCAATGTCAGGGTTAAAAGCGAACACTACCCTTGTACAGATGACTTGCTTCGGCAGTCTAACCCTTTGTTTGAGCCCACTTGGACTGGATATAGTGTGTGCTAAATGTGGATGTTTGCTTTGCTTTGTTTATGCTTGCGTGCTTGTTTTTCCTGGTTAGGATTAGCTTGCTGTTGTGCAAGTAGATAGAGAACCATAACATAGGGCAATGATGCATGATAACACCTAGGCTCGAGTCCAGCTCCCTAGTAGTGTGTCTCCCTTTGTATCTAGTTAGAATTTCTTTCCCGTTCAGGGGAACTACGTCGCCCTGATCCTCATACCAGATGAGGTACGTAGGCAGGAGACCGTGCGAGGTCTCTCCGGGCACTTTTTTCCTTTTTGTGTGTGTTTTCTTGTTAACCCTTTTGTGTGTCAGGATATGGATGTAAGCCCAGCGATTGGCTGTTTGTATCCTGATTGTGTTTGTTTGGTTCGGAAGCCGATGTAAGTCCAGCGATTGGCGTTCGGGTTCCAGGTTTGCCTGTGTTTGTGTGTGTCTTGTTTGGCGTGCGTGAGCCGAACTACGGCAGCTCTGATTCTCGTTCCAGACGAGATACGTAGGCATAGGATGCGATGTCCTAGCGAGCCCTCTCCTCTTTTACCCCACCTGCGTTGTCTTCGGTGTGTGTGTGATGTTTGTTTTAGCAACCTTTTCTTTTTTTTAGAGCGTGGATCCCGTCGAGTACGACGGACGTGAGGGGTGCTAATACCTTTCCCTTGCGTAACCGACTCCCTTACCCTTTCTCTTTGGTCGCGAGACCATGCTTTTCCCAGGTTTACTCTGAGCGTTTCCTTTCCCTTTTTTGGGATAAATAACGCACGGTGGCGGCTCTGTGTTGTTTTTGTTTCAGCCCGCCGGTTGTTTTTCGCGGATGCGACAACTTGCACATGCAGCAAGCTATCCTAAACAGGCAAAGCAAAGCAAACATACACACAATTAGCACACACTACATACAAGCAAAGTGGGCTCACACAAGGGTTAGGCTGTGAAACACAAGCCAACTGTAATCGGGTGATGTTAGCTCTTAACCCTAACATTGAGAGTTAGGGTGAAGCAGATGAAATGGGAAGTGAGGGGTGTGCCTCACAGCTCTTATCCTTGGCCAGGGAGAGCTTCAGACGAATGAAAGTGTGGGTTCAGAAAGTGGGAACCCTTCTACACTTATGACTGACTCAACAGAGATCTTGGGTTAATATCCACAATGCATCAACACCAGTTGTGTGAGCAAAGGGATGACTCAACTGAATAGCAGGAGATGGATTGCACATCTCTTGTATCTGCCAATTGCCTTATCAAAGGTCTTTTCCTGCTTGGCACAAACATAAACATACACAAGCATTGCCTCTTAAGGAGGACTTCAGACAGGTGCCTGACCAAGTAACAGGCCAGGTCTTCCAGACTACATGAAGTCAGTGGGTTATACCTCAATTGGTTAAGCAACCAAGCAACAGCAAAAGCAAGTTCACAATGAACTATAGCAACTAATGTACCTGAAAACAATCTAACTCAGTCAGTACACAGCTCACAAAGTCAAACAGACAAACTAAAAGTCAACAGTTAACTGTACACAAGAGAACAAGCTACAATGTGCAAAGCACAAGCTCAACTCAAAGGAGCTAATCCACCTACAAAACAACTTAATGTTAACCAATATCAATCAAACATCAATCCAAATGAGCAAATGAATCAAACTCCCCAAGGCCATATGCTTCTTGTCCTGAAAACATAACTCAAACATAAGCACTAACCACTAGGACAAGGCCTAGGGTCAAAGAGGGAGAAATAATTCAAAACAGAACATGAAAATTGGCATGAATCAAGCTTAATCAATTAAGAACAAAATCCAAGTGGTCTCATGTCCATATCATCAACCAATTTCATTTCACAAAGCATCTAAGGCAAAGCATGCAAGTTGAAAGCTCATTGAAGCAAACAGAATGAACCAATCCAAATCAATTCAAAAATGATTCAATAAATCCCAAGCAAAATCATGGCTAAACAGCATTCATCACATGATCATCATACCAAAAATCAAGTCATTTGGAAAAGTGGAAGCAAGGCAAATAAATTCCATAAGGCAAGGCAAGGCAAAACAATCTCAAATGAAGCCCCATTTCATACATCAACTTCACACAAGCCTAAAACAGAATCTAAACATGATAAATGCATCAAACCAAAGCCACAATAAACTTCAAAGTGTCTAGAATCAATGTGCAAAATTTCAAGTTCATATAATAAACATCAAGCATTTCACAAATCATCTAAGTTCAACACTCATCAAAAGTCCAAATATGACCAATCAGCAAAGAAAATCCCAAACAAATCATAAATGCATCCAAAAATTCTACAAATATTCACAAGCAATCCTAACATCCAGAAGTAGCATCATGCAAAAATTAACATCATTTGGCATTGAATTGGCATGGTAAATAAAATCCAAAAGTCAAGTAAGCAAAGGTGTGACACACATTGTCACACCTACATTAAACAGATCATATCTCAACAACCAGAAATGAGAAAAATGCAAACTCTATACCAAAATGTCCATTAGGATGTCTATTTTAAGAACACAGAATTTCACAATCATTGGAGCAATATCCATCATTTCATGAAGCAAATGGCATGGAAGGTGCAAGAAAGCATATGCATGAACAAACCCTAGGCAAATTTAAATCCAGGCCAAGCACAATTTCTGTAAAAATATCCAAAAAATTCTAGACATCATGAGGAGAATAATGGAAAAAGCCACAGATTATTTGGACAATTATTCATTGAGATATGAATTTTCTAATTGAAGGAAAAAATAAAAATCACATGAAGAACTAGCATGAAATGGCATGTAATAAAAATGCAAAGGCAATAATGAAAACAGCTGAGCCAAGGATCAATCTGTGTCCAATTTCAAATTGAGGCGCCAGCACATGAAACGCAGTCGTTTCATTAATGTGCTGGCAGTCAACCGAAGTCAACTTCTCGCCTGGCCAATGATACGCGCTGCATGGAGTCCCCATGAGCCAATCAGAAACGCGCTAACCACAAACACCAGCGAAACGTAAGGCAAGGGTTCCGAAGGATCAAAAATGGATTTCTGGAAAATTTTCAACAACAT
Organism: Lathyrus oleraceus; assembly: GCF_024323335.1. Lineage (NCBI taxonomy): Eukaryota > Viridiplantae > Streptophyta > Magnoliopsida > Fabales > Fabaceae > Lathyrus > Lathyrus oleraceus. Next base: position 144,138,842 of record NC_066585.1, on the reverse strand, counting down.
TCATACGAGTTCATCATAATTCCCAGGCTCAAGAACATTTTGGCACAGAAATTAGCAAAACCTATACCATTGGAATCATCTTTCAACGCACAACACGGATCAAGGCTTGGCTCAACCTAATTCGACCTAGGTTCAAAGATTCACGCGCAAGAACATTCATGCCTCAAACTTAAAATCAACCTAACTTGATCATTTCTCAATGGAATTCGATTATCTAAAGTTCAGTGTTATCCTCATTCAAAGATCTACCAAAAGCACATCACAATTTCATGAATTGGAACATTCGAAAACTGACCTTCAATGATGTGCAGAAGTGGAATCGTGGATTTCAGGCCTTGTAATGTCCAAAAAGGTGTTCTCCAGCTCTTGGATGAATGAATGGATGAAGATTTGAGTGTTAAGCATGCACGATTTGGCTTGAATCTTCAAATGCCATTGATGATGCAACTTGCAACAGTTCCAAAATTAGCTTGTAATCCTTCGAATCTTGCTTCAATTCAACTCAATTATGCCTCTTGGTGATGGTTTGATCAAGGAAATAGCAAGGCTTGTGAAGAAAATTGAAGAAAAAGTGAGAGAGAAAATTGAAGAGTTTTTGGATCTAGATCTAGATTTCAGAATTCTGTTATGCTAATGAAGAAAACAGTTATGATTAGGTTTATATATGGTTTGTTAATGATGCACACTAATCATGATTAAGCAAATGCAATGGTATTAGTGAAATGAAGGTGTTATGTGCAAATTAGCCAATCCACCTCTATACATACAATGACCAATGGAACAGTGCACATTCTGGTTTGAAATCCACATGAAATGGTATTTGGAGGCACAAGTAATTGTTAGAAAGTGAAAACAAAGCATATTTTTCAAATTGCCATTTTCCCTCCAAAATTCAAATGGACATTCAAATATTTTTGTGATCAAAATGCATGGCCTATGATGCTTGAATTGGATAGTACATGACAAAACAAGAATGTTGCAAAAAAATCCCACTCCATTTGGCCTTATGGTTCAAAAGTTATGCACTTGTGAAGTTCAAATTATCTTGACCAAGATTGATCAATATCTTGCCAACCACACATGGGAAATTCATGTTCTTGGACTTTTTGGAAATGTGAGAGCAAGATCTACAACTTTCATGTTGGACAAAATTTCATTTGAAGCATTTTTGATGATGTAATCTTGAGGAGAAAAACTTTCCATTTTTGGCAAATTTGAATTACAAGTCACTTTCTATTTTTGGAAAGTTTTGTCCTGACTTTATTTTCTTCATTGTTGATGTTTGAAATGTAAAATGAGACTCATTTGAACATGAATGAAGTATTTCTAACCCTCTCCCACCTCCAAATCCATGAGTTGACTTGTGGTTGACTTTTTCAGTTGATAGATGAATTTCAGCTTGACTGTTGAGCTTGAGCCTCAATCTTCTGATGAAATGGATCTGTAATGAAGCCCTAGCCTTCCCCTAGCTCAATAAAACCATATGATGATCCCCATCTCAATGAAGACCTCATCTCCTTGACAAACCCTGATTGGCATAGTGCAGATGATTAGGGTTGACTAGAGGTCAAAACCCTAATCCCAAGGAAGCTTGATCAAGCACAATGAACCTCTTGGTGATGATAAGACCATGATGATGATGATATACCATTGCCACCAAGATGATGATCAACCTCCTTGAGGAACCAAGAAACCCTAATTTGAAGCACAAACCCTCAGATGATTAGTGATCAAATCAATGAAACCCTCAGGCTTGAATCTTTTAACCTCTTTATCTTCTGAGAAAGACTTGGGAGGATGACTTGCTTATTGTTGCCACATGATATGCAAATATGCAATGCCTAATGACCTACAAGATGAAATGTAATATGCTAAGCTAGTCCCAAGAGAAGAGGGCAAATTTTAAGGTGTTACATTTATATAACCTGTACACCATCCCTTCGTGATCCTTTTTAATAAATCCAAGAGGTTGTGACACGTATACCTCTTCTTGCAATGGATCATTCGGAAATGCATATTTCACATTTAAATGTATCAGAGGCCAATTCCTGTTAGCAGTTATCGCAATCACCAATTTGATTGTCTCATGTCTTGCTACAGGAGCAAACACCTCAAAGTAGTCTAACCCAGGTTTCTGTAAAAAAAACCTCTTGCCACTAACCTTTCTTTGTGTTTTCCAATTGATCCACATGGCTTCAGTTTCACCATTAAAACCCATCTGAAGTTGATAGCTTTCTTATCCTTTGGATGCTCAGTCAACTCCCAAGTCTTGTTTCTTTCTATAGCCTCAAGTTCTTCTTTCATGGCCTTCAGCCACACTTTCTTCTTGAGCTCTTCTTCAACACTAACTGATTCATAGTATACTAATATGGCACAATGAATGATTTCTCCCTTAGAGTCTATTTCAATATCTTACAGCATATCAAACTCTGTAAATCGTCTTAGAATGTTTCTAATTCTTTACGGCCTTTGAACTTGTTCAAAATCTTCTTTGGACGCTGCAAAAGTATCAAATGATGGAACCCCAGAAGTACCACCTTCAGAGGCATGACCACCTTCAGAGTATGGACCATTCCCAGATTCTGGATCTCCACCAGAGTCTGAATCACCATCAGAATCTGGATCAAAATTAGATTTACCTTCAGAGTCCGACTCGCCATCAGAGTCACCTTCAAAATCATCTTTTGATTTTGACTCATCTTCGAAAACAGAATCGTCATTATACTCTGACTCATCTTTCAGAGGAAGAATCTCCTTCAGAGTCACCTTCTAATTCTGACTCATCTTCAGAACCTTCATATTCTGAAGTATCTTCAGAAGTTAACTCACCAGAGTTAGATTGAGACTTGTTCCAATTCCACGCTTCTGGTTCTTTCACAATGACATCTTTGTTGAATTCAACCTTGTTAGTGACAGGACAATAAAGTTTATAAGCACTTGTATTATGGTACCCTATAAGAAACATAACTCTGCTTCTATCATCCAACTTCCTTCTCTAAGCATTTGGAACATGTTTGTAACAAACAGAACCAAACACCTTCAGAAGGCTCACACTTTGTTTATCTCTAGTCCACTTCTTTGAAGTGTTAAGTATGGTGTATAGTGATTGACTGCATTTTGGAAAAACATGTATTCAAGCGAGATATTGGACAAGATGTCCTGACATGTTGGTTCAACATTGGAGTGTGCCTTGTTTCAGTTTCTTGAAAGATTTGTTTCTATTATGAGATATTTGAAGATCCTTTGAAGATTTATTTAATGAGATGTATGGTTCAAGAAAAACGTGTTCTAAAAGCAAAAGAATGTTTAGCTTTTCCTTATTTTATAAGTAAAAGATATCAAAAGATTTTAGGAAACATCTGATATGATTGGAATCAAATCTGCAAAAGATTGTGCAGAGTCCTTAGATCTTCTGTTAATCAAGCCTGAAGCTCATGCCTTTCTAAGTATATTTAAAGATCGTTTCTAAACCTAAGAAGGCAAGGAAGTAGTGTTGAATATTGTCTGTGTTAGGGTTTAGTTGTCTTTGTTATTTGTGAGCCATTCAAATATATCCTCAATACTTGAATTGGACTTGTTTTAATTGAGTTGTAATTATGAATTGATCGTGAGCTTTTAAGAAAGAGTGGATTATGTTTATTGTTATAAGTTTTTATCATTGGTGTGTGATTGAAGGGAAGTGATAATGGTCTCATATCTAGGAGATTATTAGATAGAAACTTCCACAAGTAAATATTAGGTGAGAAGTTTGTAAAACCTGAGGTTGTTTAGAACTTTGAACTAATTCTATCATAGTGGATTTCCTTCCTGGCTTGGATGCCCCGAGATGTAGGTGACGTTGCACCGAACTGGGTTAACAACTATATTTTTTATTTACTTAAGTGCTACCTACCTTAATCCTGATATTGCTTGTGGTGTGATAATGTGTTGACCCTAGTGTCGTGACATCCGATATGACACCTGGGATCTGCTTACTAGAATTTCAATTGGTATTAGAGCAAGCATCCTTCTCTGTGTCTAGGTGAGATCAAGGGAAGATACTTTCTGGTACCATGGACAAGGAAGGGGGATTTATTAACATACCACCCATCTTAGATGGCATAAACTATGACTAATTGAAGGCACATATGGTGGCATTCCTAAAATCTATGGATAGAAAGACCTAGAAATTTGTCATTAAGGGTTGGGAACATCCTGTCATGAATGACAAAGATGGGAAGACTACTGTTGACCTGAATCCTGAAGAGGAATGGTCTAAGGAAGAAGATGAACTGACTCTTGGAAACTCCAAAGTGTTGAATGCTCTATTCATTGGAGTCGACAAAAACATATTCAAGTTAATAAACACATATATTATAGCCAAAGATGCATGGGAAATTCTCAGAACCACTCATGAAGGCACATCTAAAGTCAAGATGTCTAGACTTCAACTCCTCACTACCAAATTTGAGAACCTAAAGATGAAAGATGATAAGAGTATTCATGATTTTCACATGAATATTCTTGAAATAGTTAACTCATCTAGTGCCTTAGGAGAAAAGATGTCAGAAGAAAAGTTGGTTAGAAAAATTCTTAGTTCCTTACCTAAGAAATTTGACATGAAGGTCACAACCATTAAAGAAGCCCAAGACATCAGTTTAGCACCATGAGAGTTGATGAACTTGTTGGGTCACTCCAAACTTTTGAATTGGGTATGAGTGAAAGATCTGAAAAGGCGAACAAGAGCATAACTTTTGTATCCAATACTGAAGATGAAGAGGACCAACGTGACTTGGATACTGATGAAGGAATGATTAATGCTATTGTACTACTTGGTAGACAATTTAACAAGGTGCTGAAGAGAATGAATAGGAAGTCAAAACCAAATGTCAAGAACATCCCATCTGACATCAGGAGTAACAATGACTTTCAGATAACAAGAACAAAAGAGAGATCCAATAAAGGTAAAGGAATTCAGTGTCATGGGTGTGAAGGATTTGGACACATTAGAGCAGAATGCCTCACATATCTCAAGAAACAAAAGAAGGGGTTGTTTGCTTCTTGGTCTGATGATGATAACTCTAAAAGTGAACCTGAGGATGAAGCTGCAAAACATGTAACTACCTTAACTAGAAGATATGCATATGATGAAGATTCTTGTGATGAAGAAGTATCTTATGATGAATTGGCTGCCTATTATAAAGAATTGTGCATCATAAGTTAAGAAGTTTGTCAGCTAGGATAAAAACATAAGAAAATTATATCTCAGTTGCAAGCAGAAAAAGAAGAATATTTGTCTACCATCTCTGATCTTCAAGATGAGGTAACTCTGTTGACTTCCAAACTCGATAGCATGACAAGGTCTATAAGAATGTTGAACAAGGGTTCTGATGTGTTAGATAAAGTTCTGCAAGTTAGGGAAGTGGCTGGAGATCTGAGGGGGATATGCTTTAATTGTAAATCTTTAAACAAACAAGAAGAAAGCCTTATGATAAACTTTGTTCTTCCAAAAAGGGAGTCTGAGCCTGTAATGTCTAATCATCTGACTCAACATCGTGCCAGACATAAGAATACCCAAACTGAAGGCAAGCTATTACGTTAGAGATGTCATTACTATGGAAAACTTGGTCATATAAATCCCTTCTGCTTCAAACTGTATGGGTATCCAAGGCATCTAACACAACCCAAGGCTAATCAAGTGGAAACTAAAACTAAAAGGGAGTGGATACCCAAGCTTGTTATCACTAATCGCATAACTCACACTTCTCTTAGAGCTTCAGCTAGAGAAGACTGGTATTTTGATAGTGGGTGTTTTAGACATATGACATGTGTCAAGATGTTCTTGGAGGATATCAAGTCCTACTCCACTGGTTATGTAACTTTTGGTGATGGGGCCAAAGGTAAAATTAAAGGAGTTGGAAGACTAGCTTGTACAGGACTCTCGAGTCTTGATGATGTTCTGTTGGTAAAAGTTTGATTGCTAATCTAATTAGTATCAGTCAGTTATGTGATTAAGGTCTTAAAGTTAATTTCACTAAATTTGAGTGTTTGGTCACTAATGGGAAGGATGAAGTTCTGATGAGGGGAGTTAGGTCTATGGATAAACACTACTTATGGACATCTCAAGAAATTAATTGCTCTTCCACATGCTTGTTGTCCAAAGAAGACGAAGTCAACCTATGGCGTCAAAAACTTGGACATTTACATCTGAAAGGCATGAAGAAGATTGTGCCTAAAGAAGCCATTAGAGGTATTCCTAAGCTCAAGATTGAAGAAGGTAAAATATGTGGTAAGTGTCAAATTAGGAAGCAAACTAAGATGTCACATCCAAAGTTGTAACATCATACCACTTCAAAGGTTCTGGAACTTCTTCATATGGACTTAATGGGGGGCATGCATGTCGAGATCCTTGGTGGGAAAAGGTATGCCTATGTTGTTGTTGATGATTTTTCAAGATTCACTTGGGTGAACTTCATCAAGTAAAAATCAGATGTCTTTGAGGTCTTCAAAGAGTTATGTCAAAGGCTTCAAAGAGAGAAGGAAAATGGAATTATCAGGATTAGAAGTGACAATGGTAAGGAAATTGAAAATAGAAAATTTGCTGAATTTTGCTCCTCTGAATGTATTGGCTATGAGTTCTCTTATCCCATCACCCCTCAGCAAAACGGAGTTGTTGAGCGTAAGAATAGGATTGCACAAGAATCAACTAGAGTCATGTTTCATGCTAAGGATCTACCCTATCATTTTTGGGCTGAAGCAATGAATACTGCTTGTTATATTCATAATATGGTCACTCTGAGAACTGGTACTTCAACTACTCTCTATGAGTTATGGAAAGGGAGGAAGCCTACTGTCATATATTTTCATGTGTTTGGAAGCAAATGTTACATTTTGGCTGATCGTGAACAAAGAAGAAAGATGGATACCAAGAGTGATGAAGGAATATTTTTGGGCTACTATAATAACAGCAGAGCCTATAAGGTTTTAATTCTAGAACCAAAGTCATGATGGAATCCATCAATGTTGTAGTGGATGATAATATCACAACGAAAGGAACTAATGTTGAAGAAGATGTTGGGACATCATTTCAGAAGACTGATACTTCTGAAAATGAGGCAATTATTGAGTAAAATAGTGAACCAGTAGGTACTGAACCACACAACCATCAAGTCAACAAAGGTCCCTCTATTAGAATTCAGAAAGATCATCCAATGGAACTTATTATTGGAAATCTTAATGAAGGGATCACCACTAGATCTAGAGATGTGCTATCAAATGCTTGCTTTGTCTCAAAATTTGAACCAAAATGTGAAGGAAGCCTTGATTGATGAATTATGGATCAATGTTATGCTAGAAGAACTATGGCAGTTTATAAGAAACAAAGTATGGGATCTAGTTCCTAGTCCTAAAGGGATGAATGTTATTGGGATAAAATGGATCTACAATAACAAATAGGATGAAAAGGGATTTGTGACCAGAAACAAGGCTAGACTTGTTGCTCAAGGATACTCTCAAATTGAAGGGGTTGATTTTTATGAGACTTTTGCTTTTGTTGCTCGTCTTGGTTCCATAAGATTGCTTTTAGGAGTGGCTTATTTTCTTAAAGTTAAGCTGTTTCAGATGGATATGAAAAATGCCTTCTTAAATGGTTACTTGAATGAAGAAGTGTATGTTGAACAACCCAAGGGGTTCATAGATCCTAACTTTCTAGATCATGTTTACAAACTAAAAAAATCTCTTTATGGATTAAAGCAAGCACCTATGGCTTGGTATGAAAGGATAATTGAGTTCCTTGTCAATAATGGCTACAGGAAAGGGGGGACAAACAAGACCCTGTTCGTTAAAGAAGAGCATGGTAAACTCATGATAGCTCAAATATATGTTGATGACATTGTGTTTGGAGGAATGTCGAACCATATGGTCCAACATTTTGTCAGGAAGATGCAATTTGAACTTGAAATGAGTCTTGTTGGTGAATTGACTTACTTTCTTGGCCTTCAAATCAAACAAATGGAAGATACTATCTTTATCTCTCAAAGCAAGTATGCTAAGAGTATAGTAAAGAAGTTTGGCATGGAAAATGCAAGTAACAAAAGGACACCTGCACCAACCCACTTGAAGTTAACTAAATATGAAAAAGGTGTAGATGTGGATCAAAGTCTATACATGGGTATGATTGGTAGTTTATTGTATCTTATAGCTAGCAGACCTGACATTACATTTTCTATAGGAGTATGTGCAAGATATCATTCTGAACCCAAAGTGAGCCATATTACTCAAGTGAAAAGGATCTTTAAATACATCAATGGGACTAGTGACTATGGAATTTTGTATTATCATAATGAAAATTACATGCTTATAGGATACTGTGATGCAAATTGAGCAGGTAGTGTTGATGATAGAAAGAGCACTTCTGGAGGATGTTTCTTCTTGGGAAATAATCTAATTTCTTGGTTTAGCAAGAAGCAAAATTGTGTGTCATTATCTACGGCTGAGGCTTAATATATAGCAGCAGGAAGTAAATGCTCTCAATTAATTTGGATGAAACAAATGCTAGAAGAATATAATGTCCAGAAAGATGTCATGACATTATATTATAACAACCTAAGTGCTATCAACATATCTAAGAATCCTATTCAACACAGCAGAACTAAGCATATCGATATTCATCATCATTTTATCAGGGATCTTGTTGAAGACAAAATGTTACTCTTGAGCATGTAGCCACTGAGAAACAACTGGCAAATATTTTCACTAAAGCTTTGGATGCAAATCAATTTGAGAAGTTAAGGGGTGAATTGGGTATTTGCATGCTTGAAGAATTATAACAATTATTGATATGGAGATATGCAAATCAAATTCTCTCTTACCTTCATTTAATGATGCATAAAACTCAAGGAAAATCATTACAAACCTTTCTTATTTTCCCAACACGCCATCCTACCTACTCCATCATTATCATTCACGCTACCCTCATCATTATCACTACTCTCTCTTTGAACTTTACTCTCAATTACCTTCTTCTCACTTTCTTCTCTTTGAACTTCACTTCTCAAAATCAAAATTCCAAAATGTCTCAACCTTCTGTCTCAACTCCCAATAAGCGCACCAAAGAACAATCGAACCTTATGAGTGTCGGTACTGATGTATATCTTTATGAAGTTATTACTGATGTCATTCCTATCTCTATGATTCCTAGCCATGCAACCTCTATAAGGAAGCCTGGAAATTCTGCTTCAAGAAAGGGCAAACCCTCTAAAGTAAGTACCTCTTAATCTCCACCTATGGCTTCTAGTAATGTAAAAATTCTTGAACCCTCTACTGCTGTCAAGAAATCTCATTTGATGACTAACATGTACCTTGATCCTATTAATGTCGAACCTAATGTTGATGCTTCTGCAAAAAAGTCTTGTTATCCCAAACGTTATAGAAAATGTTGAAACCTAAGAAAATCTAGTATGATTGTTGTTGAAAGAGACAACGTTGATTAAAATATTTGTGTGTTGATTTCTCAAGTTTTGGGTATTTAACCTAAAACTAGTGTTATGCTGGATGTCTCCACATCCTTGGCCCAAGCTGATAACCCTACTGAAACCCCTATGGATAAACATGATGGAATTGCTTCTACTCAGTCCTCTAAAAAATCAGAAGAAAAAGTTGACTCTGATGGCATGTCTGGTGATTTATCTGACAAAGAAGAAAACTCAGGAGAAAATAAGGATCAATCTATAGACATTGTGAATATGAATGATCTAAAATCTGATGATGAGCCCATTGTTAAAATATTGGCTCTAGGAATAGCTAAAAGGTTAAAGAACTGAAAAGGTAAAGCAGTTGAATCCTCCAGCACGCCCTTCAAATCTCTCAAAATAAGTAATAGTGTTGGCCCTATAAAAGGATGGATAAAGGTTGTCACTCCTATCTCCAAGAAGAAATCCCTGAAGAGGAAGGAAGTCCCATATGGATCTAGTGAATCTGACTGTGATGTCGAACACGATGTTCAAGACACCGTTTCTGCTACAAGAAAGCAAGCTTATGGGAAGAAGATTCCAACAAATATTCTTGAAGTTCCAATTAGAAACATCTCCTTTAACTCTATGGAGAATGTAGAAAAATGGAAATTTGTTTACCAAAGAAGACTGGTGTTGGAAAGAGAACTTGGCAAAGGTGCTTTTGAATGCAAAAAAGTAATGGGTCTGATTCAAGAAGCTAGATTAATGAAAAGTGTGACTGGATTTGGCAAGTGTTCTGAAATGCTTGTTAAAGAATTCATTGTGAATATCTCTAAGGAATGTGATAACAAGAGGAGTAAGGAGTTTAGAAAGGTGTATGTTAGAGGAAGGTGTGTGGATTTCTCTATGAAATCATAAATAGGTTTTTTGGCAGAAATGAAGAAAAAAAAGATGAAGTGGAAGTTTCTGACAATGTCATTTGCAGAGAAATCACGGTAAAGCAATTAAAGGAATAACCTAGAAGAGGGAAGATGTCAGCAGGTTGCTTAAGTGTGAAGTATGCAATACTTCACAGGATTGGAGTTGTTAATTGGGTGTCAACTAATCACACTTCCAACATTACTACAAGATTGGGTAAGTTTATTTATATTGTAGCGACCAAAACAAATTTTGACTTTGGATCCTATGTCTTTGAACAAACAATGAAGCATGTTGCCTCCTTTGTTGTGAAGATTCCTAGAGCCTTTCCCTCATTAGTTTGTGGCGTTATACTGAGTTAACATTCAAGTATTTTGCTCAGTTCTGATAGTGCCTGCAAAAGAGATCCCCATATGTCATTACATTATAGGTTGTTCACGGGGAAACATGTTCCAGATATTGTCATGACATCTGGACAGAAACCTACAAGTTCCACTACTAAGACTGGAAACCTTCATGAACTAAAAGACATATGCAAAACCTTGGATGAAACTATCAAAGTAAATACTAAAAGGAAGAGCAGGCTTGAGATCCTGATCAAGGCTCTGTTTAAAGCAGTGGCTGAGGGAAATTCGGAAGGTGATAATGCAGATGAAGAAGATACTACAAGTGTTAATACTAGTGATGTTGAAGAGAGACCTAGCAGTGATGAAGACTGAAGTGTTCCGACTCCTCTAGGTTTTTGTTTTTGTATTTTTTGGTTTGTGCTTCTAGTTATTTTTTTTGTGGGCTATTCCCTGAATATTTATGCATTTTATGTGCTCTTGGTCTGTAACTTAACTGTTTGGTGGCTCTGCTACATCTAAGTTTGATTGTGTTTGTCAATTTTTTTTGGCTAAAAAGGAGGAATAGTTATGTGTTTGTGATAGCCCAACCATGGCTCCTTCCCCTTGAAGGGGAGTACTTATGGAGGGCAAGTAGCTCTTGCCCCTATTCTGCTACTCAGGAGGGGGGGGGGGCATATGCTTTTCAAGCTTATGGTGATAGGCTAGGCCGTGTAGGCTGCTTGTTTTAATGAAGTCAGATCAAATGTATTGACATCCTGACTGAGAGAATTTATTTTTCTCTTAATCAGGTTCTTAGTGTAAGAGTTTAATTCTCTCTGGTGTGAGGCTAAGTATTTTTGCTGCACTTGCCTCTACTTTTCTTGGTTTAAAGAAGATCATGTTTTCTTTATGCTTGCGTGTTATTTAGGTGGCTCCTTATTACTATGATCTTTACCCTCTTTCTAGTGGGGTTATGCAAAGGTTGTTTTAGCCAAAAAAATTCTAAAGGCGAGATTGTTAACTCTAGTGTATAGTGATTGGCTATATTTTAGAAAAATATGTATTCAAGCGAGATGTTGGACAAGATGTCCTGACATGTTGGTTCAACATCGGAGTGTGCCATGTTTCAGTTTCATGAAAGATTTGTTTCTATTGTGAGATATCTGAAGATTTATTTCACGAGATGTATGGTTCAAGAAACGCATGTTCTAAAAGCCAAAGACTGTTTTGCTTTGCCTTATTTTCGAAGTAAAAGTTGTCAAAACATTTTAGGAAACATCTTATATGATTGGAATCAAATCTGCAGAAGATTGTCCATAGTCCTTGGATCTGTTGTTAATCAAGCCCGAAGCCCATGCCTTTCTAAGGCTATTTAAAGATCATTTCTAAACCTAAGAAGGCAAGGAAGTAGTGTTGAATATTGTTTGTGTTAGGGTTTAGTTGTCTTTGTTATTTGTGAGCCATTCGAGTATCTCCTCGATACTTGAATTGAACTTATTTTATTGAGTTGTAATTGTGAATCACTCATGAGCTTTTAAGCAAGAGTTGATTCTGTTTATTGTTAGAAGTTTTTATCATTGGTGTGTGATTGAAGGGAAGTGAGAAGGGTCTCATATCTAGGAGAGTCTTAGATAGAAATTTCCACGGGTAGAGATTAGATGAGAAGTTTGTAAAACCTAAGGTTGTTTAGAACTTCAAACTAATTTTGTCATAGTGGATTTTCTTTCTGGCTTGGATGCCCTCAGATGTAGGTGGTGTTGCACCGAACTGGGTTAACAGCTATTTGTGTTATTTACTTAAGTGTTACCTACCTTAATCCAGATATTGTTTGTGATGTGACAACATGTTAACCCTGGTGTTGTGACATCCGATACGACATATGGGATCTGCTTACCATAATTTCATAAAGGAACAATTTTCTTCAGCTTTTTGGTTGGACACCCGTTGAGCATACATGCTGCAGTGGCAACAACTTCTCCTTACAACGTGTGATAGAGCTTCTTCTCCTTCAGCGGGCTCCTTGTCATATCAAGCAAAGTTCGTTCTTTCAAAAAGAACATTATGTTGAGGAGTGTATGGAACAATCACCTCATGCTCAATTCCATTATGCTCACAGAACTTTCTGAACCCTATAGAGTTATACTCACCTCCACCATCAGTTTTGAGAACTTTCAACTTCTAACCACTCTGATTCTCAACCTTGATTTTGAATTTCTTAAATTCAGCAAACACCTCGTGTTTGAACTTTATAAGGGATACCCATGTCATCCTAACTCATCAACAAATGACACAGAGTATTTATTCCCTCCAAGTGAAGGTAATGAAAATGGTCCACACACATCAGAATGCACCACACCCAGAGCATGCTTTTCTCTTGGAGGCATTTCATATATAAATGGTAATTTTTGTTGCTTCCCTCTCATGCACACATTGCATGACTTCTCTGGCTTCTTAATTGTAGGAATTCCATGTACCAACTTCTTTGCATTAAGATGCTTTAAGCTTATAAAGTTCAAATGACCAAATATTTTGTGTCGTAGCTCAGTTTCCTTCCCAACACTTGTTGAACTAAGGCATTCAGAGCCCGTAGTTTTAACATTCACTTTGAATGTTCTACTCCTTCCCTGCTCTGACTTCATAATCAGCTTTTGATTACAGTCATACAACCTCAAAAGATTATCCTTCATGATAATTGGAAATCCTTTCTCAATTAATTGACATACACTCATCAAATTTCTTTTCATGCCAGGAATATACCACACGTTCTGAATTAATGCAGTTTTACCATTATTTAGGACTACTATGACATTTCTTATTCCTTCAGCATTCAGATACTTATCATTAACACTTCTGATCTCGGTCCTCTTACCAGAGTCAAATTCAACCAGCAATTTCTTATTTCAAGTAGGGTGATTTGAACAACCAATGTCCATGTACCACCAGTCTGCCAAAGATGCACTATCAGACTCATAAGCCATTAATAGCACAAGTTTATAATCAGAATCTCTTATGGCAATGTTTTCTTCTTCTAACTTTCTTTCCTTGTTTGACTAACAATCAGCAACGAAGTGGCTAAACTTCTTACAGTAATAACACTGAACTTTTCTCTTGTTATACTTCTCATTCTCCTTCTGAGCATTCTTCTACCTTTCAGAAGATGAATTTTCTGACTTCTAAACACCATTATATTTCTTCATGGCTTCTGAAAAAGATTGTTTCTAATATTTCTTACTAGAAGCTGCTTTCAGAGCCTACTGCTCTACCTCAATTTTAGAGTTTCTTTCAGTCAGACGTAATTCTTGTGCCTCTAGACTGCTTTGCAGCTCTAAAATTTTCATGGTGCCAAGATCCTTAGAATATTCAATTGATACAACAATGTAATCAAACTGAGGAGTAAGAGATCTAAGTACCTTCTCAATGATCCTTTCTTCAAAGAGAATTTCCCCACACCACTTTATCTTATTTATGATCAGAATCACTCTACAGATGTAGTCAGGTACCTTCTCATTGTTCTTCATGTTGAGATTCTCATACTGCTTACGTAGAGACTGAAGTTTCACCTTCTTCACTGATGCATCACCGTCGTAGCACCACACCAGTGTGTCCTACGCATCCTTCACCGTCATCGAATCAATGATTTTCTCAAACATGTTCGTATCCACACACTGATGGATGTAGAACAATGTCTTTTGATGCTTCTTCCTCATATCACACTGATCATTCCTCTATGCATCCGTTGCATTTGTCGGAAGCGCAACCAGAATGTAGTTGTCGTTAACGAGATCAAGAACATCTTGAGCGCCAAACAACACATGCATCTGAATCATCCACCGATTTCAGTTCATACCATCGAACATTGGAAGCTTAGTAATCAGATTACCGTTTCCTTTCATCTTTAACCTTGTGCAATTCACTCAGATCTCACCAAACAATAGTGTTTCCCAATGCCGTTGAATCAAGAAATGTGATTATGTTACGATTCCTATCAAAAATTCAACACAAAATCAAGAAACGAAAGCAATCATACAACGTCTCACCGTTCACTCGTGTTTCCCTGTGGATTTGAATGGAGCTCTAGATACCAATTGTTGGTGCACAAGATGAAAATGATGAAGATGGAAGAAAAGAGAGAATTGAAATAACAAACTTCCACTACTCTTCAAAATAGTTAAAGAAAATTGGTACGCACACACCACTATTGACAAATACACTTGTTATATACAAACAATAATGTCACGTAGGCAAAAATGATAATATGCACTAGATAGGTTAAGCTTAACAAAAACTAATACTATTAGTGAATATGAATTACTTCTAACAAGATTCACATCCTAATAATTTTATTGCAAAAAAATTTAAAATTATTTTTTTAATGAAAAATTTAATGAACTACCTATCTATTAAAATAACATGCATACAAACTATCAATGTTGCCATTTACTTTAAATTTTTTTACACTTGCGAAAAGTAAAAATCGTAAAAACCTAATCTCCCAATTAATTCATCTTGCTTCAATCAAATTTTACCAAGTGTTAAGTTCCTATTTGATACTTTTTCAACTTTCACTTTTTCCTCCACTTCTCACTCTTTCACTCAGCATCTCATTCTTCTATCTTTTTTCAGTTTATTATTTTATCTTTTCTATCTAATTATTTTATCTTCTCCTAATTATTTTTAATAATTAAAATATTTAATTATAATATATGATTATCATATTAAATATTTATTGGTGTATGAATGTATACAACATTGACGTTTAGTTTAGTTTTTAAGATAAATTTAATTAATTTTATGTATTTATTATTATTACAGATATTAATTAATCTATTTTTAAATTTTAATAAAATTAAGACTTTCTTTTATGAAGTTAGATAATACTTAATAACCATACATATAATTTATTTCAAAGTTGACGGGGAAAATCCATTTTAGTTGAGTTTAAATTTAGGTTTGGTCTTCACCATTATAAAATATGAAAATGGATTGGACAATAGAGACATTTGTATCCACCTCGAATCTACTCCATTTATTTTATTATCTATATTATTATTTGATTTTGATAATTTAAAATATTAAATATGTGACCAATGTTTTAATATTTTAATATTTATTTATTATTTAAAATATTTAAAATGTATATATATGAAATTTTTTTCAGATAATTTTATTTTATTATTTATAATATAATATAATTTTAAAATTTTAAAATTAATTTTATTAAATGAATAATGAATGGTGACAGAACACAGATATTCAATCTGAATCTAGACCAAAAAAGAAAAATTGCTTAAAAATTTAAATTTAAGTTTGGGAAGGTAGACTGTCCCAATCTAGACCATTGTCATGCTTAATTACCATTCTTATACTATCACTTCATTAGACTCTAATTTCCTACCAACTAATATAGTCAACTTAACTAACAATTGACGTCTAAAATGATTATCATACTTAAAAGAACAAATATTGTTTATGGAGTAATTTCTTCCCTATGTGTAAAAAGTAAAAATATAAAAAAAAAATGAATGAAGGGAGTAAAGTAGTTAATAAGACGTCAGGTATATGTAAAATGGGTGTTCATTTGTAGGCACTATTTGTCTGTAGTTGAGTTTAGTTCTGTGTTTTTACGAGTCTCTCCCTATATAAACAAAACCCGCTACAAATATTAACACACTACAATTATACCGCTAATAATTCATCACCAAATCAGAGAGGAAAATGATGGAAAACAAGCGCACATTCGACTTGGTTTCAGACGACTCCGATCACCGATTCCGCCACTACAACATCCACAAAAACTGCTTCACAGATTCAAATAGCTTTGCGTACAGAAGAATCATGAATGAGTGGAAAGTCCTTGCAAAAGACCTCCCAGATTCCATCCACGTTAGAGTCTACGAACACCACGTCGATATACTCCGCGCCGTCATTGTCGGCTCCCCCGGTACACCCTACCAGGACGGTCTCTTCTTCTTCGACATCGCGCTCCCCAAAATTTACCCATTCAGACCACCAAAGATCCATTACATCTCATTCGGGTACCGACTCAACCCGAATCTCTACCCCGCCGGCACCGTTTGCTTAGGCATCCCCAAAACATGGAAGGTTAATACATTCAAGAGCTGGAGCCCAGCTAGGACTTTACTTAAGGTTTTACTTTCTATTCAAGCAATCGTTCTTAACGAGAAGCCACTCTTTAACGATCCTGCTTACCGTCTTTCTGATTACTCTCTTTTGGAATCCAAGGCACGTGCTTACAACGCATCCGTTTTCGTTCTCACGTGCTACTCCTCGGTTTGCCTCATTCGGAAACCACCTAAAAACCTCGAGGAGTTCGTTGAACAACACTTTCGCGATCGAGGGCATGTTCTTCTCGCCGCGTGTGAACATTACGGTTATAACAGCAGCAACAATAGCATGGCGGTTGTTGAAGTTACAGAGTCTTTTCAGGCGTCGTTACAGATTGTTTACCGGAATATGTACAAGAAGTTTCTAGAATGTGGCGCTTCCTTGGAGGGTTTCGTTGAAGAGTTGAAGGTGGAAAGACAAGTAAAAGGCAAAAGATCCAATGGTGTGAAAGGAATCTTAAAGAAAGCTACGGGGAAGATCCAACGAGCTTTGGGATGGTAGAAGAAAGCCAAGAAGGACACTATTGCTATTGTATTATCTTTTCACATGTTTTTGTATCACCTTTGAAAATGTTTTGATTATATCTAATTAAAATAAGATGTAATTTATTAAAAGTATAAGAAAAAATGGAAATAGTATAATTTGGTTTTAAATCTTATTTTTATAATTAAGTTCTTTTGTTAAATTATCATTAGTCAACAATTATCTGTCAATTGAAATATATTACATTATTACATTAGCGGACAAACAACATAATCATTAAATAATTAGTAGTTTTGATTTTTTTATTAATAAATTGATTATTGTAAAAATTAAGCTTTTTTTAAAACTTATTATTAGATATTAGATTATTCTAAAATTTTGCCTATAATTTCTTGAACATCATAAACATTAATCAATATCTACATAAAAAATAACTTCAATATCAATTTTCTTCTCTTTACTTTTGTTGCCTTAATCAATGGTTCATGTTGGTGTGATAGAAAAAAAATTGACAAATTGATGCTCATTTATATGCTTGTATTAAAGTTATAAGCGTTTTTGTTAAAATTATATTCTAAAAATCATCTTTAATTATGTATTGTTATGTTTATTATAATCATATAACTCTCTATATATATGAAAAATGTTATTTTTAATAAAGTATTAAATTAACTATGCTTATCGAAATAATAACTAATCTATTTTTCAACAGCAGTGCTGCTAGTATATGGTAAGATTTGTTCGAATAAAAAGACATGATCACATGTTTGCCTTACAAATTCAATGTTGATGGGGATTTTTAAATTATTTTAAAATGAAAAAATATAAAAAATAAAAATTTTACATAGTTGTCATTGGATAGGATACTAATTCAAAATTCAAGTTAGTTTAATTTTGAATTTTATTTACATTTAAGTTTAATGTGAATTTGTAACAAATTTCAGTTTTATAATTTTGAGATTATAGAAAGTTAGTTATACAACTCTCTCTCTCTTTCTCTTAAATTATTCTTCATCTTCTTGTGCATTGTTTATGGAGGTTCATTGTTGAACTCCAACAATTGGTATCTAGAGTTCCAGTTTGATTCATTGAAAAACACGAGTGTGTTGAGGTGTGTGATTGATTTCAATTCTGAAATTCATGTTGAATTGAAGTTCGAGATCAAAGAGAATCACATATATTGATTCTCAGATTTTGGAAAACACGAGTGCTGGTGAGAACTGAGTGTTTTGCATAAGACGAAGATGAATGATATAAATGGTAGCTTGAACACAAAGCTTCCAGTATTTGACGGAAAGAACTGGAATCAATGGTCGATTCAAATGCATGTGTTTTTTGAAGCTCAAGATGTTCTTTGTTGTGAAAACGATGTCAGAATTGTAAAGTATAATTGGTTTCTTGATCGATAAGAAATCTACAATGATAGAAAAGAAGAAAACAGTAAAAACACAGTGAAATTGGTTATAAACTGCTATTCTTTACTTTCTATTGTGGAACAAGATTACAAGTGCTATAGAATAGCAAATAAGTTATCTCACCCTAATTAAAATTTGCATTATATTACAATGATGAGAGATTGGTATGCTATTTATAAGAAAACTAACACATTAAACTAATGGATTTTTACACACAGACCATTACACAAGCTAACTAAAACAATCAGGCATAACACACAGGACAATTTGACATGCCAACAATCCTAGCATAATTCGACTACAGCATGTGAACAAACTTCGACGACATGCCAATGATCCTATCGAATTCTCGAACCAAGAAGCTACGCTTCGACCATACTAGAGTTCGATCCAATATCTCACAAATCTCCACCTTGAAACAAACTCTATAACATTAAGGGAACAAACTAGCTTTCCTCATACAACTTTATCAATTGCATACAGTGGAAAAACTTGCAACTTGGTAATGTCTTGATGATCATATCAGCAACATTATGATTTATCGAAACCTTCAGCATTTGTACTTCTCCATGCTCGATTACCCCTCTGACGAAATGCAGCCTCACATCGATGTGCTTGGTTCGCTCATGATAGACTGAATTCTTCGACAAGTGTATAGGACTTTGATTATCACATTTAACAGTGAGAACTCGACCTTGAAGTTTTAGTTCCTTAGCAAAACCTTCAAGCCACAATACTTCTTTCACAACTTCAGTGGGGGAGATATGTTCTGCTTCAGTGGTTGATAAGGCAACAACCTTCTGAAGTGTTGCTTTCAACTAATTGATGTGCCAAACATAGTGAACACATATCCATAAATAGATTTTTTGGAATCCATACAACCTACATAATCAGAGTCGACATACCTTTCGACTTCTGCTTTACTATTTTTACCACATACTCCACCATAAATTAGGACTCTGTTCAGAGACCCATTTATGCACCTTAGAATCCACTTCAATGCTTGCCAATGAGCCTTTCTGTGATTCTCCATGTACTTGCTTACAAGAATTATTACATATGAAATGTCAGGTCTAGTACAGACCATAACATATATCAAAGAACCTACTATGTTAGCATATGAGATACTATTTATATAAGCTCTTTCGACCTCAGTACCGGGACATTGATTTATACTCATCTTGAATTGAGGGTTTGTCAGAGTCACAACAGGCTTTGAATTCGACATACCAAAATTATCGAGAAACTTCCGTAGGTATGTCTCTTGAGATAAGCATAATTTTGACTGCTTTCTGTCTCTTCGGATGTCAATCCCAAGAATCCTGGATGTTGCTCCCAGATCCTTCATATCGAACTCCTTATTGAGTTCAACCTTCACCTTTATTACATCCTCGACATTGTTGCTTTCTATGAGAATATCATCCAAATAAAGCAGCAAAAATAACAAATGAATTTCCAGGTCAAAATATGAAGTAAACACAGTGGTCGAAATGACTTCTAATGAAACATATGTGTGCCATGAACTTGTCGAATCTCATATTCCACTTTCGAGGAGATTGTTTCACTTCATATAAATATCTATTCAGCTTGCACACATAATCTTCCTCACCCTTTTCTGCATATCCATCAGGTTACCTCATCAGGATTGTTTCATCTAGATCTCCATACAAGAAAGCAGTTTTCACATCCATTTGTTCCATTTCTAGGTCGAACTCTGCCACTATGGAAAGTAACATAACAATGATAACAACTTCCAATAATAAACAGAAGATACACTTCTAATGAAACAAAATCCGTTATTGCTTAAAAGCTCACGAGTGATTCACAATTAAAACTCAACTAACAGTCCAACTCAAGCATCAAGTTGATACGAGAGTGGCTCACAAACAACAAAGAACAAACTAAACCCTAATATAGACTATCACACACGCAACTTCGTTGTCTTTTTAGGTTTAGAGTCGTCCTTTTAAATAGCCTAAGAATAGCATGGACTTCGAGCTAAATAATCAGCATATCCAATCAAATCAAATCAGACTTCTGCACAATCTTCTGCAGAACCAAATCAAATCAAATATAATGTTTCCTTAAATGTTTTGACATCCTTTCTAAGGAAATAAGTCACAGTTGGGACCGATCTTTGAGCTTCTAAAATAATCACTTTGAACCACATAAAGCATGAATCAAATCATCAGAGAATCTTCATTAATCTCACGCTAAAAAACAAATCTTTCAAGAATGTAAAACCACAACACTCCACGATGTCGTACAAGTATGTCAATACATATTTTCCAACATCTTGCTATTTCACTTGTTTTAACAAAATTCTTCCAATCACAATACAAACAACCTAACAGGTTGGTCCGGCATGGTGATATTCATTTTCTAACCGTTGTGATAGGTGTTTTCCATAGTAGTGGCACTAAGATAATTTTAAGTGAAATAAATATTTTCTAATGAGAGAGGGAGAGAAAAATTCCAAATAAAATGTAAATTGTTGGAAAGTGGTGTGTTATGAAGTGAAGGCGAGCCTCCTTTATATAGGAGTTGGAAAAATAAATAAAAAAGGAAATAAGCCATTGCTCGAATTAATGAGTCAATCAATTGGCACAAAGCTCCAATCGATTGGCCAACTCATTCTTAATCGATTAGCATGCCCAAATAGGAAATATTGGATATAGAGTCGTTCCAAGTCATTAATGTGATACCCTTATTGCTTAGTTAATTGATTATCTCTTTTCTAATTGATTGACTTAATGCTCCAATTGATTGGTTGGCTCAGAAAAGTTTTATCAATCGATTGGTTAAATAGTTTGAAAAAGGTTCAAACAACTTTTTAAACACTTGGCTTGGCTTATAAAATGATTCTCAAGATGAAAATACTTGAAAATATATTTCTAGGTGTGTGTGTGTGTGTGTGTGTGTGTGTGTATGAGGTGCCTTAGTACTTATAAGCTACTTCCTTACTTTTATAAAATTTGAATCACTCAGACAAACAAATAAACACGACCTTGAGAGCTTTTACACTTGATCTAAGGCTTCAAGATTCTTTTCTAGACTGATTATGATCATATAAACACTTTGAATCTTGAGTCTTGTTTTGTTGATGAGGCAGAAAATGTTTTCTTTGGTTATGTCACCATTATCAAGGTTGAAAACTATTGCCACTGACTTTAACCACCGTTGTCAGCATAAAAACTTCAGAAGGATCTTCTAAAGGATTTTCAACTTTATACATACAAGCACATAGATCCGCAAGATTCACGATTTGTGGTTTCATAAATAAAGGGAGAATCTCAAAATAAAGAACCATGAGAAACCTTAGTATAGAAAGCCTAGGAGTCGGGATGATGGCAATAAGAAACGATTATCAACCATCATAGATAACGCCTATTGCAATATACATCGAGTATGGAATACTACCTACCGACTCAATTGATTTCCGCCTCATGAAGAGAATAGCTAATTCTTACTACTTGAAAGAAGGGACATTGTACCTAAGAGGATTTTTAACCCATATGCTAAAGTTTTTGGAAAAAGAAGAAGTTGTTTAGATCCTTACCGAGGTGTATGAAGAAATAATAAAGAAACACTTGGGTGCTCGAGCGATGGCCAAGAAAGTTCTCAAAGTTGGATACTATTAGCCGACCATGGTCCAAAATCCCAACGAGTATGTAAAAAGATGTGACCAATGCCAACGACATGGACACATTCATAATGCTCCCCCTTCTGAGCTACACGTATTGACGTCACCCTGACCTTTCTCAAAGTGGGGGTGGATATTCTAGGTCCCTTCCACTTGGCATAATGACAAATCAAGTTCTTGATCGTGGCATGAGAGTGCTTCACTAAGTGGATTAAAGTATAAGCACTAGCGAAGATCAACAACCAACATATTAAAATTCTTCAAGAGGAACGTTGATCGATCACCATTTTCACTATGTTTTCGTTGCTTATCCGACAAGAAACCAAGGATTTGGGGACATCGTGCACGCATTATGGTACCTTTAAAGTTAATTTTCATTTTCGAAAGTTATTTAAGAATTTTTATTAATTGTCAATTTTATTTTATGTTTTCGCGATTTTATGCGTTGGTAGTCTGTGTTTATGTCCTCCAGGTTCAGGTAGAAGATCCGAGGGATTCGAGGCGAGACAGTGAGAAGTTCCGGCAATCAAGGAAAAAAAATTCTTAGCACAGGAGGCCTGACACGGCCACCCGTGTCACCTGACACGGGCTGTGCCAGGTAGAAGGCAACTCAACCCAGGAAGGACCAAGGCAGAGGCCTAACACGGCCTCCCGTGTCAACTGACACGGACCGTGTCAGGTCACCTAGGGGGTGCGGCAGTGCACCTTGGGCGTGTCAGGCCAAACAGAGAGCTGACATGGGCCGTGTCAGTCTAGGCGCATATTTTTCCAGTTTTTGGGCTTTTCACGGGGCTTGAGCTGCAGGGACGTCTTGGAGATTTCCATCTTTTAACTAGGGATTTTTCACTATATTATGAGAGTTTCTACAAGATAAAATATCATCTTGGAACAAGGACAACACAAAATTGTCAGACGATCAAGTATTTTAGAGATTAAGGAATTCGGAGAGCGGAAGATTTTCATGAGCGAAAGTAATTGAAGATCCAAGTCATCCAATTACTTGTAATGTGTATTTTTTTTATCTTGAATCTGTTTTGAACAATATGAGTAACTAAACCCCCCAATGCTAGGGGATGTCCCTGATTTAGAATTATAATGACTATGAGTTTACGATTGCATTTATAATATTGTTTTTATGGTAATCTTTTGATGTGCTTAATGCTTTCTCTTTCTAACCAATCGATATTGTTGTATGGTTATCAATTAGGCTGGACCGCCATTGGTAAGGTTTTCATGAGATTACTTTGCAGTAGATATCTTCTAGGACTAGGGATACCCTGTATGAATCAGAGCATTCTTGGTATAGTAAGGCTTAATTTCACCGATAATTGCCTATGGACATAGAAATTAGGGTAGAATGATTAAAGGTTTTCTCACCAAGGACTTGGGAGAAAATACCCTTTAGAACTGATAGTAATTGATATTTGTTGATGCAATAGTGACCCAGAGTTGTTATAGGGACAAATCGTACATCTTCTATGGCATTGTTCCTCTTCCCTTGCAGACCGTTATTTTTATAGTATTATTTTCTTTTGCCTTTATTTTTTATATCTGAATGTAAAAACTCCCAACAATTGTTTTTGTTTAATTGAACAATAATTTGAACTCGATATTGACTTTCGGTCCTTGAGATTGACATTCGGGGAATTTCCCTTTTATTACTATAACAGGAAAAATAGTACACTTGTTATTTTTCCAAACAAGTTTTTGGCGTCGTTGCCGGGGACTGCCAAAATATAGAGTTCACTGATAGTTCAATTAAAATTTTGTTTCTCTGCAATAAAATTATTTTTCTGTCATTTATATATTTTCATTCACTAATCTTTTATGTGAGGAGAGCCCTTAGCAAAATTTCTTTTTGACACAGAAATCGAGAGAACCCTTCATCGGAGATGCAGAAACGCTAGATTGGATTCCAAAGAAGAAGTTCCCTCTGATTACTCAGATTTAGAAAAAGAAACTATGGCTGAAATTCCTCTAGTTCCACCGCCTCCACCTCCAGAAAGACTCATAGGTGACTATGGAGGTGCAAATGCGTTGGGTGGTAGATTGACCATTGTCAACCAACCGGTGAATGTGACAAATTTTCAACTACATCCTAGTACAATCAATCAACTTGAAAGAAAATATTTCACCGGAAAGGTTAATGAAGATGCAAACAAGCACCTACATAGATTCCTGACCATGAGTACTACTTTGAAAATTGATGGTCATACTCATGAAGTAAAGAAGTTAAGAATGTTCCCGTTCACTTTATCTAAAGAGGCGGAAAATAGTTGTACTCTCTTCCGGCTGGCAGTATTACATCATGGGAAGAGATGGAAACAACTTTCTTAAATGAGTATTTTCCAGCATCACTATTTATGAGAAAAGGGTATGAAATCTTAAACTTCAAATAGAAAGATGGCGAGTCTTTTGGAGATACCTACAAAAGATTCAAAAGGGGCGTGGTAGCTTGCCTAACTCATAATATGGATCAAACTGAACAAATGAAGATGTTTGTCCTGAAAATAAAGACAAAACAGTTGATTAATATAGCAGTTGGTGGCTCAACAAATTTCTCAACACCCACCGGTATTAAAAGGATCATTGAAGCGATAGCCGCAAATGAGCATTTGGAATCATATGATAGGTGTACAAGAAAACCTGAAGGAGTCATTGATCTAAAACTAGAAGCATATAAAATCTGTTTGGAAGATACAATCGATGTTGAAGTAGAAAAGAAATTGAAAGCGATGAATATAGGTACTCAATAGATAGCTCAAATTCAACCTGCTCAAACCATCACTTGTGAAATATGTAATGGACCTCACCACACGGTGTATTGCTTTGCAACTCCTCAACAAATTGAAGAGATAAAATTATTGAAGCAGAATAATCCATACTCCAACATGTACAATCCAGGTTGAAAGAATCATCCTAACTTATCTTGGAAGGATCAAAGAGGGAATGTTCCGCAACAGGGTCAGGGTCAATATCATACTCAATATTAACAACATCAAGCTCCAAAGAAATCAGACTAGGAGATTTCCATTGAAAACATGGTAACTCAAAATAGGCAATTCGAAGAAGAGACTAGAAACAATCATAAAGACACCACCGCCTCTATAAAGAATCTTGAAGTCCAACTGGGTCAGATAGCACAATAACTAGCAAATTCTCGAACACCAGGTTCCTTACCAAGTGAAACAGTTCAAAATCCAAGAAATCAAGATAATATTAGTACTATCATGACGAAAAAGAAAAAGGCCGCTAAAAAGGAAAAAGTTATACCACCTGGAAAGCCAACTGAAGAGAAAATTAAAAAGGAGACTAAACTGGTGATTAAGTTGCCCTGCCCTCAGAGAGTGATAAAGAAGGAACCAAGCGAGTTAGACTTTGAGAAATTCATGATAATGTTTAAAAAGGTAGAGGGTCATATGTCTTTGTTTGAAGCACTCGAGAGAATGCCCATGTACAAGAAATTCATGGAAGAGGTAATGGCCGAAAAGAAACCAACAACAGAAGAACCGCTAGCCTGGAAAGAAAAGTGTAGTGCAAGTTCACTAGAGCAGAAAATACCAAACAAACAGAAGGACCCTGGAACGGTAACAGTACCATGCACAATTAAAGAAAGAACCTTCAAAAGGGTACTCATAGATTCTGGAGCTAGTGTGAGTCCGATGCCATTATCAATTTATCACAGGTTGGGTATTAAAAATGTCAGTGATACAAATATGAAGTTTGCGGATCACTCGAGAAAGGATGCATATGGTATAGAAGAAGACGTACTAGTAACAATAGAAGACTTGAGTTTTCCTATTGATTTTGTAATCCTATACATACCTGAAGATGATGAGGCACCCATCATTCTGGGTCGACCTTTTATGCAGACAAGTCGATGCAATCTCGACATGGACTGAGGCACGTTAACCTTGGAAGTTTACAACAAAGAAATAACATTGAATGCTATTGAAGACCATGAGCTAGAGGAAGATACAGAATCTCACTATTAAGTAGGCTTGATCAGGACAAAGGCGAGAAGGCAAAGTAACATACCAACATCAGAGAAAGATACAAAAAGGCCCTCTCGACTCTCACCACTGCCATTAGCAACCCTGAATGGAAAGACTCTTATCTCCATTCCAAAAGACAAGAGAAATAAAAGAAAACAAAAACAAGGTAAGGGGATGGAGGTTAGAAAGGACTTGTGGCATAAAGGAATCCATACTTATGAAAAAGACGAATTCCTAGTTTTGGACAAGAGGTGCAACAAGGTTTGGAGGCTCAGGTACCACCCATAATAAGGGAAATGAATCGTCGAGCCATGCAACGTTAAACGCAGCGCTTCGTGTGAGCCAACCAATGCATTTTTATTTCTAATTATTGTTTGTGTTTTTATTGTAGGTTTACACAGCGCCTTGCATAAAAAGGTGAAGGTACTCCAATACATACATAAGTCATATTGGAAGGAAGACCATATCTGAGAAAAAGAGAATGAAAAGTTGGAAAATCCATCATAATATCAGCCTGACACGGTCGCCCGTGTCAGCTAACACGACCCGTGTCAGGGTCATGAAAAAAATGGAAATTGGGCATAAATAATGGCTTGACACGGCCGCCCGTGTCAGCTGACACGACCCGTGTCAGAAGCACTAAAGGAAGAATACAAATTGCCTTTTGGCAGTGACCTGACACGACCGCCCGTGTCAGATGACACGACCCGTGTCAGATGACACGACCCGTGTCAGGAAGCCTATGACCCACGCCCTTGGACAGTGGCCTGACACGGCCGCCCGTGTCAGCTAGCATGGCCCGTGTCATGCATGCGGGTTTGAAATTTTTTGAATTTTTTTTTAACTTCTTGTGGGCCCACCCATCATTCCTACCCACTAACCACTCATTACCCAACCATATCCCTTCCCAAAAATATGATTTCACACTAAACCATTCATTCTCTCTCATACTTTCATCTTCTCCACCTTCTTTCTGTCAAAAACCTTCATCCTCCATTAACAACCTCACTCTAAAGCTTCCATCTTTACCACCTCCACAACCCCAAATCACATACTCCATTCACGAATCCTTCTCCATTTTCCACCCTCATCCTAACCAACGTTTCAATTTTCTCTAATTCCTATTTTGAAAATTTTGACTTTTTTTGCAGGTCCAAAATGCCCCCCAATAAGGATTTTGACAGGAAAGCAACAGCTGGCCGAGACGTCGAAGTCATAAAAAAGACCCAGCCGAAACCCAAATTCGCACAACATTATCTTCGAAAATCCGGAGCAGGAGAAACAATATCAAGTCCATAGAAAGCGGAGGCTCACACCCACCAGGTATATATGCGAGCAAACTCTTAATGCTTTAGGTCTAAAAATTGAAGTGAACATGATGTTCCATGTACTGGGGATGCTGGAATTCATGCAATGCTTGTTTATTTTTATTTTTCAAGGAACTTACTATATCATTTGCAAATATATAAAATTTAAATGGCAATTGCAACAATTTGATATGACCAAAAATCTCTTTTTATTTATATAAATTGGAAGGATTACACTGAGTACAATTTCAGAAACCAAAATAATAGATAGAAGAGAAAAGGAGACTAGTCATCCTAAGGATCCCTAACAACAATGTTAAAAGATCTGGCTGAAGGCGCGTACTTCTTTCAAATGCGACGGATCTCGGTTTCAAAAGAAGCCTTCATCTGAGTCTTCTCGAGGACAAGCTGATCAACAATCTTCTTCCAAGCAACGGAAGGCTGAGGCATGCTAGAAGATGAAACCTCTGGCTCTCTCTGTCTCTTTGTCACTCGATCTTCAAGTAGCTTGATAAGTGCATCTTTGTCCTTAGACTCCAACTACAACTCTTCATGCTTCTTGCTCAAAGCATGGAAACGCTCTTCCCACATATCCTTCTCTTGCTTCATCTTGACGAGTGCGTCTTCCAACTCCTCTACATCTTGGTTAGGGAGAGTTAATGGCTCAACCACAACCATAGACACAAGTCTTTCACAAGGATAAGGCATCTTCAACTCCATAGCTCTCTTCTTCACCCAAAGAGTGTAAGCTTCCAAAGCTACACAATTGCACGGACCAAGCTCGAATCTTTCTTTCCTATGCATATTATGCCAAGCATACACAATCTTCTGCTTCAAATGTTAGGGATCTTTACCCTCTTGATAAAAAAGACCTTCTAACAACATGTTATTAGGTTTGTCTCTCAAGGGGAACCCAAGTTGACGACGAGCCAAAGAAGGGTTGTAGTTAATTCCCCCTTGTGTACCAATGAGAGGCACATTAGAGAATTCACCACAACTATCAATAATCTCCAAACTGCTTAAAGACGGATCATACCAAACTATATCATCATTAGTGAGAGACATAAGTCTCTGAGACCACCTTAGACATTGTTTGTTCTCCATAAAAGCAGGCGTCTGAGGCAAGTGCAAAATAAACCACTTGTACAGAAGAGGAAGACAACAAACAATCGTTCCACCACCCTTTGAATTTCTTAGATGCAAAGAGAAATACATATCACCCAAAAAAGTAGGCACAAGATTCCCAATCAAGAAAAGTCTAATGGCGTTAACATCAATAAAACCGTCAATGTTAGGGAACAAAGCTAATCCATAGATGAGCAACACAAAGATAGCTTCAAAAGCGTCCATACTACCAGCTTGAGCAAATGTAGTAGCTTCCTTGATGAGGAAAACAGATGGCAACCCAAATAACCCTCCTTTCTTCACCCAATGAGCCTCTATCTCAGACTTCTTCAAGTGAAAAGCTTCAGCAATAATACTAGATCAGGGAATCTCCTTCAATCCACTAAAAGGCATTCTACTAGAAACAGGTATCCCCAAAATATGAGAATACTCCTCCAAGGTAGGCACAAGCTGAAAATATGGGAAAGTGAAACAATGGTAGAGAGGATCATAGAACTGCACTAGCACACTCAAAAGTCCTTCAACCATATCAACAGACAAAATAGACAGAAGCTTCCCATGACGTTGTTTGAAGTCCAATGAATCTAATACAAAAGATGCGAGCTTCCTTAACTCTTTCAAGTCGGGACATCTGAAACTGTACTTCTTAGTGTTCCTTCGTCCACAATCCTTGGTCTGAAAATATTTGCAAATGACACCTTAGTTCCTTGAAATTTTCGTGTGATGAATGTTATGATGCGCATGAATGCATGAATGCAACAATCACAAATAAGGGATCACACACAAGGCAAACAAAGGTCAAGGTATGAATCAAGTCATTGTCAAGATCAATCATCCATTTTGGTGGATTATGGCTTTCACCTTATCAACACCCAAGTTCCATTGATATTGACAAGACTTGATTGGATCTACCAAGAATCAAGGGTTTGTTGTGAGTCATGAGCATGAAGCCTGGGTTAAGAACCATCCCAAAGAAGTGAACTAAGGATAAAAACCTGTAGATCATGTTCTAAAAAGTTCTCATAGTCTTAATTCCATCTATCGGATATTACAGGTTAAGATGACTGAGTCATCGACCCTGATATTCTCAAGAGAAACTCGTTTGAGTGTAGTATCGGGTAACAACTGTTATCAAGTCTACACTTGAACAGTTTCCGCACTACGTCCTAAATAGGCCAAGATGGGTTAAATGTTCTACGGTCCTCGGCTTCTCGGACCCAATTAGAAATAGCAATGCCTAACCACAAATACTTGTGTGACATTTCCAAATCCAAAGGAGTCTCCATTGAGCAGATGGATCTCAATCCAACTTGTTAAGGACTACTCCACACAAGTCGAACATGACTATACCATCCTCCTATCTTAATTGCACTCAAGTTCGGGTTAGAACTTATCTCACCACTCAGAGATCACCAAGCACAACAAGCAGATTATATCACACATACATATATACAAACATCACATATATACAAATATATTCACACAAAAAGTAGGCTAAACCCACTGGAGACTGCTCCCCATCAGAGTCGCCACTTAATTTTTGTAGCGGGAAATCTGTGATCATCAAGCTATTGACAAGCTAGAGATCAAATAACAAGAGTCGCCACCGCACTTTTATTGTTTCCAAGGGAAAAAGGGAAAAAGTATGAACAAAACCCAAAGAGTAAGAAGTTTTCAAATAAAAACTAATAAAAGTCAGAGATCACAGGTAAGGGGGTTAGTCACACAGAGGGAAGGTGTTAGCACCCAAAGTGTCCTAGGTACTCCTAGGGAGCCCTTTTTATGTGCATATGTATTTTGTACAAAGTGATGTTTACAAACAAATAGAATGGGGGGATGAGAAAATAATTCATTAATTATATCTTTGTGTTTGACAAGACCTTTCGGTCTCGTGCCTACGTACCAACATAAAAATGAGGGATCAAAACCTCGTAGTCCGTGATACAAATTTCAAAGTGGATGCATTGGTTTTAATAAAAACTAAGTTTGAAAGGCACAAAGGCCTGAAAAATGGTTTGAATGTGTTAGTTCTTTTTTTGGGCTTTTTGAAAGTTTAAGTCAAGTATAGTTAAGTTTATTTACAAGTTTGATTCAAGAAAAGAAGTTTGAAAATGCAATGGCATAAGGTCAAAGTTTCTATCTTTTTGCAAAAGTGGTCAAAGTTTAGAGCAAAAATAGTTCACACAAAGAAGATTTTGAAAAATGGAGGGAGAGATTTTGAAATTAAAGAAATGAGGAGAAGATGAAGATACTATCCTATGTACAAAATAAAAGTTTAGAGTTGAAAAGATCTGACTAAATGGGTAGCAATCCAATAGACAAGAATGTCAATAGAAACCCAGAATTCCCTTGGACTTTTAGAATCAAGCAACACACAAATGCACAATTATATTATCTTGAAGAGCAAGGCATCAAATAAAGATGTCCACATCCAAGCTTATCCTTTCCATGATCTTCTCCAAAATAGCCCATGTAACAGATGAATTCCACAAGTCACAGGTTCAAAATAACAACTTCATAATGATCATGTTGCAGATGAATTTAGAGATGTCTTCAAAGATGCATCAGATGAATTTTCAAATTACAAGCACTTGGTTCTTCAGGAAGTTGGCATTGGCCAAGTCCTTTAGCTTAGGAAGGTTGCCTAGATTCTAAGTCCATTTGTCCAAGATCAAGCCAACAGTACACTCAAAAGTTTTTTAGGGTTTTTGTTATCATTATGTACATTAATGGTCAAAGACCACACAAACAAGCAAAGTATACACAAACAAAATATATCACACAATATGGTCCAAATGGACAAAGTGAAAATTGCATTAATATAAACAATTAGAATGATATGAACAATGGCAAATGAAATAGAGTGCTAAAAGTAAATTGCAATAAAGTAAAAGCTTGAAATTAAAATTTAGTAGTTAATTGGTTAGAAGTTAGTATTGTTTTGCTTTTGCTTTTCATTTCAAGACATTCTTTGGAGAACACTCAACCCACTTATCACAAGCATGAATCCTTGAACCAAATCATCTTCTAAAGGAAGGAAAGAAGGCCAGGTTTCCACACAATACCATGAAAGAGGGGAGACTTACAATCTCACAAACTAGAATGCTTATGCCTTTTATGTCACAAATTTAGCGCTATGTTAAGCAATCGTAATTGGACTTATGTAGAAGTCACAACTATTTGAGGCCGGACAATAAAATTTTGGTGTTAATGCATGTTAGAGACATAGTATAATGGACTATGCTCATGAAACATACCACACTAAAAAAGAATATGCAAAAGGTGTGGCCTAATCTCATCCATACTCATGTCAATTTTTCAATCAACTAGCATTAGGACTTTGAGATATCATAGGCCAAATGAGATTAATGCATCAAGAAGGGGAATGAGATGAAGAGGGGGGGGGGGGGGGGGGGGGGGGGGGGGGGGGGGGGGGAATGGATCAAAACACAAATTGGTCAAAGGAGGACTTTTACCAAATGAATATCATCCATTCATTTTGGGAGATGGAATGTACATTCCATCAATCCCCTAAATCCAATGATATTAATTTGACAAAGTCAAATCAACCTTGACCAAGGCCCAACAACAAAATTCAAACATGAACAAGTCATCACAATTGATCAACAAATTTATTTGGCATTTATTCAAATTAAAAATACTAAATTAGTGCATTTAAATTAAATATGGTTTGTCCAATTCCTAAAATCTCATCAAAACACCAAAGAAATGGCCATGAGATTTATCATAGGTCAAACAAGGTCAAAGGACCTTGGAGAAAAAAATTCATGATTTTTGGACATTTAAAAATATTTTTAAACAATTAAAAATAAATTCAAAATCAATTAATTCATGAAAAATATTAATAATGATCCAAAAAATAATTTTAATTCAGAATATGAAACAGAAAAATATTTGAATTTTTTGGGTGAAAGTCTCATATTTTTTGGATCAATATTGAATTTAATATGAATTATTGAAAATAATGCAATTAAAATGAAAATTAAAATATTAGAAAAAACGTGGACCACTTGATCTCCCTCATTAATTGAGGTGGCAGATCAAGTGGACAGAAACAAGCGTTCCACCGTGCACTCAAGTCAGCATGCAACAGACATGGTATTCAAAAGGAACGCACGAGATTAAAACAAATGAGATCGATCCTATGGTTGTGAGACATGCCAGTGCATGGCCGAAGCTGTAGCTCCGGTCTTCTTCTCCGGTGGACCTCACCGGACTGGTCCACCATCAACCATCACCAAAATTAAAAACAAGGACATGATTTCAAAGTAAAAATGGCACTAAGCTCGAATCTGGCCTCAATTCACTCTAACTCCAAGTATATTGAGAGATACATGGAGTTGAAATTTGAGGTACATGAACTGAGTTGCTTCGATTTGGCCTCAAAGCAACTCAATCTTCTTGCCTACATTGGTAGGACTTCAGACAACCAAAGAATCAATAGAATTAAGCAAGAATTTGAGAGAATCGAAGAGATCAAATTTTCTGGAAAATACCTTCAATGGAGGTCTGGATTCAACTGATCTTGATCTTGCTTGTGCTTGACTCACTCTACTTGCTTGCATAAGAAGGATTGGATGCTTACAAGGCTGTGGATTCCTGGAGATTTGAATTTCATAACAGTGGAAATTCAATCTCAAATTCAAATGAATTTCTCAGTATTATCCTTTGCAAAGTGAGGGTTAACGATGGGGGATCAAAGCTGGCACGAATGTGTGTGAAATGCTGAGCATATGAGGCTCTATTTATAACTGAAACCATTGCTTTTTGCACACTTGAAATCCACTTTCCAAATTTGGTATTGATGATGCATGGGTGCATTGGCGCGCATAGGCCCATAAAATCATTGCCCTAAGTCCACAAATGAGTGTGAGAAGGTCTGAATTCAGCTTGGATTGTGTTAGATGCCCAAAAATGCTTATTTGAGCTATCATATGTGGGCATCTTTCACTCTTTTTCCTTGCTAAAATTGTCAAAACCACATTTGTTTTACATGGAATGCATTACATTGATAAACAAGCTTGGTGCCTTTGATTTGTGTGTTATTGTGCAGGAAAAAGGCATGAACTAATTGAAAATGAAGACACAAGAAATTGGCAAAGGAACCAAAGAATACAAGCATTTCATCAGCCTGCTCGCTAGGCGAGGCTGTGGCGAAGCACTGCTTCGCTAGGCGAGCTCCAGGCGAAAAGCTCCAGTAAATTGTCAAATTAATTCGCCAGGCGAGCTGAAGGCGAAGGTGGTAGCGAGTTCGTTCTGTTTTGGTGAAAAACGCAGCCAGCACTCACTCGCTAGGCGAAGCTCTAGCGAGTCCCCAGCGAGCATTCCAGTAGCAAAACCTCTCAACCTCGCTGGGGCGAAGGTTGAAGCGTGACCTTCGCTAGGCGAAGGTATGTTTGCTAGGCGAACATGACAGTTCAGCATACCCTGTTTTCTCTGGGCGCAGGGGCCTTATGTGCCCATATTAGACCCTCGCTAGGCGAGCCATTCTGCTCGCCTAGCGAACATGACAGCCCAGCAGAGGTCTATAAGTAGCAGGTGCCACTTTTGAGCACCATACCTCATTTTTACCAACTTTTTCCACTTTTGTACTTTCTTCTAGATATTTTTGCAGCATTGTTCTTGGGATTTTTTATGCCCTAGTTTTCATTTCTCTTCATCTTAGAACCATCTTCTACAAAAAGAAGGTGGATTCCCATCCAACTTCGATTATCCGACTTGGATGTTGATCAACCTTCTTTCCTTACTTGCCGACCAAGCTACCATGAAAATGAGTAGCTAAGTCATCCATTTGTCAAGGTTAGATGTAGGTGATTACTAGCTTTGTGTGTAAATGTAAGGATCCTCATATGTAAACTCTTTAATGGTAAATATATGATGAAAACTTTGTTTCTATTTAAAACTCTTTGTGTTGGTTTATGATCGAGAGATGTTTACCGACTCTTGACCTAGGTTTTCATCCAAACTTGTTTGTTAGCTAGAGATAGTAATGAATGATTTTGTTCACCATAAGGTTGAACCAAAAGTTGTCATTTTGATAGATTGTGTTCGAGAGAAACAATGGATCAAAATGGCAAAACTCACAATGTGTGTTCGAGAGAAACATGTTGAGAGGACTTTGTGAAATGATTTATCATCTAAAGGAGTTTATAAGATTGTTGACCGAGCAAATACATGCAAAGTGATCATTGAAACCTAACTTTGGCAATATTTCTCATTTAATCAAACCATAACTTTTACCGCAATTTATTACTTTTTATGCAAGATAACTTGATTAAAATCAAAACCCTATTGTTACTTGAGCTAGAATTAATACAACCATCGAACGGCGGTGATATCTTACAATCCCTGTGGATACGATAATAAAAACCCGACACGAAACATACACTTTCAACAAAATGGCGCCGTTGCCGGGGATTGTAAATTGATATTGCGAGCATCGCAATGGTTGTTTAAGTTTTAGCTTGTGAATTTTTGACTTGTGCTTGTAATTTGTTTGGTTTAGTGTGCAGCTTACGTTTTATGCGAGGGCAAATCCCGGTGGACGAACTTCTTTTTGATCCTGAGATCGAGAGAACCGCAAGGAGGCTCAATAGCAAAACGAGACGTAGGAGGCAACAGGCTAGACAACGCCAAGAGCAAGGAGAAAGTTCTTCAACCACAAATCCACACCCATTCATACCAAACATGGAGCCACAACCACCACCACCTATTTCTACTCCATGCATCAATAGTCCAAGGAACACCGCTCAGTTTGCCAACCACACCGGAAGGCAAGCTGAGATGAAAACGGGAACTCTGAATTTATTATATGGGAGTCCATTCACCGGAATGGACCATGAAGACCCATTTGCTTTTCTCACAAAATTTTATGAGATAGCATTGGCTGCCGGAGTGGATCAGGCTCAGGAGCTTCCGTTGTTCAGACGATTATTTCCCCACGCTTTGCTCGGTAAAGCAAAGGATTGGTATCTCGATCAAACACCAGCCGTAATGACAGACTGGAACGTGTTAGAAGAGAAATTCATTGAAATATTTTTCTCCCATAACCGATTCATGGAATCAAAGACAGCCATCTCGGTGTTTTCTCAAGGAACCAGTGAATCTTTAAATGAAGCGTGGGAGAGATTCAAGTCCATGCTTAGGAAATGTAAAGGGCATGGATTTGATGAATTGACTCAAATCCATATCTTCAGAAATGGACTTCAACCAAACTGCAAGACGTTGTTGGATGCCACCTCGGGTGGCTCATTGATGTCAAAAAGTGCCGAAGAAGCCACAAACATTATCAATCGAATGGCTTTAAATGATCTGCAAAATCAAAGTCGTGGAAATTCTTTGAAGAAGGCGGGAGTGCTTGAGCTTGGGACGAATGATGCCATCCTTGCCCAAAACAAGCTCATCTCACAACAAGTGGAACTCTTAACGCAACAAATCAAAGAGTTAAGAGAACCGTCAAAAGCTAAACAAATAGCTTGTTGTGAACTTTGTAAAGGTGAACATGACACCGGATTTTGTCCACCTCCCGGTTTTGACGAAGTAAACTACATGGCCAATCAAAGGGACTATCAACCGAGACAACAACAACAACAACCTTATCAACCGCATCCTCAACAACAACAACAATTCCAAGGTAACCAAGGGTTCCAACCTAGAAGCAACTATTATCATAACCAAGGTTATGGAGGTGGTTCTTCTATCCGTCAAAACCCTCCACAAAATCCGTATCAATCTCAACAACCGCCGGTCGTCAATTCTAAATTGGAAGAGACATTGACGCAATTCATGCAAATGTCAATGGCCAATCAAAAGAGCAATGACGCGGCCATAAAAAATCTCGAAACTCAAGTTGGGCAACTTGCCAAGCAACTCGCGGAACAACAAACCGGTCCTTCCTTTTCGGCAAACACGCAAACAAATCCTAAGGAGCATTGTAAGGCGATTATGACGAGAAGTGGGAGGGAGTTGGGTAGTGAGAATGAAAAAAGAGTTGAGAGTGAACAAAGAGAGAAAGAGAAAGAAATTGAGGAGGAAATAGTGGAGGGAAATGTTGATGGTGAAGTAGGAGTGTGGAGTGATGAGGAAGTAGTTGAAAAGAATAAAAATAATGGTGAAGTTGAAAAAGAAAAAGGTGTGGAGATGGGGAAAAACACAAGTGATGAGGTAATAAGGGAGGTAGTGAAAAAGCCTAGATGGAAGAGTGCTAGAATTGCAAAGGGAAAGGAGGTAGTGAGCGCTACTCCTATCCAAAACCTTCCTTATCCTCATGCTCCTTCCAAAAGGGAGAATGAACGGCATTACGCCCGGTTCATGGATATTTTTAAACAGTTGCAAATCAACATTCCGTTTGCCGAAGCCTTGGAACAAATGCCCAAGTATGCCAAATTCATGAAGGACATACTAACCAAAAAGCGGAGGTATACGGAACCGGAGACCATCGTCCTTGATGCGAGCTGTAGTGCCATTATTCAAAGGACGCTTCCTAAGAAAGAGGTTGATCCGGGAAGAGTTACATTGCCGGTTAAAATTGGTGACGTTTATGTCGGGAAGGGACTTATTGACTTGGGGTCGAGCATTAATCTTATACCTTTGTCAATTATCAAGAGGCTTGGCAACATTGAGATTAAGTCCATCCGAATGACGTTGCAATTGGCGGATAAATCGACAACCCATCCTCATGGCGTAGCCCAAGATGTTTTGGTGAAGGTCGACAAATTCTTTTTCCCGGTCGATTTTATTGTTATTGATATGGAGGAAGATGATGATGCTCCGCTCATCTTGGGCCGACCATTCATGAAGACCGCGAGAATGATGATAGATGTTGATGACGGTTAATGAAGGTGCGTGTTCAAAATGAGGAAGTCACATTTGATCTATTCGAGGCGATGAAGCATTCAAAAGATAGGAATGATAGCTTTCGCATCGATGTGATTGAAGACGCTATTATGGAGGTTTCAAAGCATATTCATGAGATATCTCCTATGGAGTTAGCTCTTGACGACTCATTGGAGGTTTTCACTGTTGAAGAAGAGCTAGCTCTTGAGGAATGCTTAAAGGAACTTGATAGTTTAGACGACCTACAACCATGGGAAGTAGAGGAAGAAAACTTGAAGAAGGAGGTCATTGACGAAAAAGCGCCAATTGAATTAAAAGTGTTACCTTCGACTTTGAAGTATGTGTTTCTAGATGAGACCGAGGCAAAGCCGGTCATCATAAGCAACCTTTTGACAAAAGAAGAAGAAGGCCGTCTAATCATTGTGCTAAAAACCAATCAAGAAGCTATGGGTTGGACTCTTTCCGATCTAAAAGGAATTAGTCCATCCTATTGTATGCACAAGATTTTGATGGAGGAGGATTTTAAGCCGGTGGCTCAACCACAACGCCGCTTAAATCCTACGATGAAGGAGGTTGTAAGAAAGGAAGTTGTGAAGCTATTGGATGCGGGAATGATTTACCCGATCTCGGATAGTCCGTGGGTTAGTCCCGTGCACGTGGTTCCGAAGAAGGGTGGAATGACCGTAATCCGAAATGACAAAGACGAATTGATCCCGACTAAAGTTGCAACGGGGTGGAGAATGTGTATAGATTATAGACGGTTGAATACCGCGACTCGTAAGGACCATTTCCCACTCCCATTTATGGATCAAATGCTTGAAAGACTATCGGGCCAACAATACTATTGTTTTTTGGACGGCTACTCCGGGTACAACCAAATTGCGGTTGACCCGGTTGATCATGAGAAGACGGCTTTCACGTGTCCGTTTGGAGTGTTCGCATACAGAAAAATGCCCTTTGGGCTGTGCAATGCACCGGCGACCTTCCAACGATGTGTCCAAGCCATTTTTGCCGATCTGATAGAGAAAACAATGGAAGTCTTCATGGATGACTTCTCGGTATTTGGTGGGATGTTTAGTCTATGCTTGGCAAATTTGAAGACGGTGTTGGAAAGATGTGTGAAGACCAATTTGGTGCTTAATTGGGAGAAATGTCACTTCATGGTGACCGAGGGGATCGTGCTAGGCCACAAAGTCTCTAGAAGGGGGCTTGAAGTGGATAGAGCTAAGGTTGAAGTAATTGAAAAATTACCCCCTCCGGTGAATGTGAAGGGCATCCGTAGCTTTTGGGGGCACGCGGGGTTCTACCGGCGCTTTATCAAGGACTTCTCAAAGGTGGCTAAGCCTTTGAGCAATTTGCTCGCCAAGGACCAGGTATTTCTCTTCACCGAAGATTGTTTGCAAGCTTTTGAGGTTTTAAAAGAAAAATTGGTTACCGCTCCAATAATAGTCGCTCCTGATTGGAATGAAAATTTTGAACTAATGTGTGACGCGAGTGACTATGCTGTTGGAGCGGTACTTGGCCAAAGAAAAGACAAAACTTTCCATGCGATACATTATGCGAGTAAGGTTCTTAACGAGGCTCAAATAAATTATGCCACAACGGAAAAAGAACTACTTGCAATAGTGTATGCGCTAGAAAAGTTTAGGTCTTATCTTATAGGGTCTAAAGTCGTTGTGTACACCGACCACGCGGCGATTAAATATCTGCTAACCAAGCCGGATTCGAAGCAAAGGCTCATCCGTTGGATCCTCTTGTTACAAGAATTCGATGTAGAAATCAAAGACAAGAAGGGGTCGGAAAACTTGGTAGCGGATCATTTATCCCGATTAGTGAACGTGGAGGTTACCGCGTCTGAAAAAGAAATCCGGGAAGAATTTCCTGATGAAAAACTGTTTAAGGTTCAAGTTAGGCCGTGGTTTGCAGACTTTGCGAACCACAAGGCTAGTGGTTTTGTGCCTGCCGACCTAACTTCGAACAAAAAAAGGAAGTTCCTTTCGGATGCGAAGTATTATGTTTGGGATGACCCATACTTGTTTAAGTTGGGTAGCGATAACCTGTTAAGGAGATGCGTAACTGGTGATGAAGCCCAGAGCATCCTTTGGCATTGTCACAACTCGCCTTATGGCGGACATTATAATGGGGTTAGAACGGCCACTAAAATTCTTCAATCGGGATTTTATTGGCCAACTATTTTCAAAGACGCACATACCCATGCGCAAAGTTGTGACAGTTGCCAAAGAAGTGGTGGGATAGGTAAGAGAGATGAGATGCCTCTCCAAAATATCCAAGAAGTGGAAGTATTTGATTGTTGGGGCATAGATTTTGTAGGACCTTTCCCACCCTCTTATGGGAATGAGTACATGCTTGTCGCTGTCGATTATGTCTCTAAGTGGGTTGAGGCGATTGCCTCACCTCGGGCGGATGCGAAAACGGTGATAAATTTTTTGAAGAAAAACATATTCTCCCGTTTCGGAACCCCCCGAGTGTTGATAAGTGACGGAGGGTCACACTTTTGTAATGCACCTTTGGAAACTATTTTAAAACATTACGGTGTATCGCATAGGGTGACCACTCCGTATCACCCTCAGGCTAACGGGCAAGTTGAGGTCTCTAATCGAGAGATTAAGAGAATCCTCGAAAAAACCGTGTCTAATTCAAAAAAGGAGTGGTCCCAAAAATTGGACGAAGCATTATGGGCCTACCGTACGGCCTTTAAAGCTCCAATTGGCCTAACTCCCTTTCAATTGGTATTTGGTAAAACTTGCCATTTGTCGGTTGAATTGGAGCACAAGGCCTTGTGGGCCCTAAAGTTTTTAAATTTTGAACATGAGTTGGCCGGTAACAAAAGGAAAGTGCAACTACTGGAGTTGGAGGAGATGCGCAATGCCGCATACCACTCAAGTTGGTTGTACAAGGAAAAGGCAAAGAAGTATCACGACAAGAAGCTCCGTAACAAAGAACTTGTGCCCAGACAATTGGTCCTATTGTTCAACTCCCGGTTGAAATTGTTTCCCGGGAAGTTAAAATCAAAATGGTCCGGGCCATTTCGGGTGAAAGAGGTGAAGGAGTACGGGGCCATTGTCATTGAAGACATGGACAAGAAAGATAGTTGGACTGTGAATGGCCAACGATTGAAAGTGTATCTCGGCGGTCATGTGGATCGCGAGAGTTGTGCTCTGCCGCTCGATGCTTCTCTGTGAGCATCGCACCGTCGAGCTTAGCCGACGTTAAACAAGCGCTTGTTGGGAGGCACCCCAACATTGTAAGTATTTACTGTTTTATGTGTTGTGTTGTATTGAGTTACACTATGCTAAACCCGTGCATGATGACCTTGCAAGTGCTGCATTTTCCATTGCACTTGCTGTCATGCTCGCTTGCAGCTCGCTAGGCGAGGCAGTAGCGAGCTGGCTCGCTAGCTGCTCGCTAGGCGAGGCAGCAGCGAGCGCTGCAGGACAGTTTTTTTTATTTAAATCTCAGCAGGGTCATTTTGCCCCAAACTTACAAAACTTTTCTGAACGGCTCTGCTGAGAAATTTGTGCTAAGCTTCTCAAACTCTCTCAATTGCATCTCTATCACCAACACTTGCTCTTTTCGGTCGATTGCAAACTCTTCTCACTTCACATTTCCGAATCCGTGTAACTAAGGTTTGCCCTACTACATTTTTCTTTTTGTTTGAACTCTAAATTTCCAATTTGAATGGCAAATAGGATGAGTGTGGTATGGGAAACATTGAGGTTGCATGTGGTATTTTGGAGTTTGCAATTTTTGGGATTTTAGGTTTTGAATTGGGGAATTTTTAGGTTTTGCATGCGAATAGGTCATCCCCAATTCAATAGAACGGTTATTTGCTTGATAAATCTTTATGGTTCTGTTGTTAGAACTCTTTGAGTATGGGTTTTGGGGGAGAATCTCTGAACATGCTGAAAAACCCCAAAACCCGTAAGGTTCGTTAGCACTCGCTAGGCGAACCTGGGGCGAGCGATTCGCTGCCACTTCGCTAGGCGAAGCAGCAGCGAGCAAGGCAGTCTTTTAAATTATGCTTTGATGGCTAATCTGTTTGTTGGTGTGTGTTGTTTCTTTGTATATTTTGCAGAATGGAGTCAAGGTCTGGAGCGGGTAAGAAAAGAAAGGGAGCGACTACTTCTCGGACAGTGCCTATCCAGTTTGACCAAGACAAGTTTGTCGGCCCGAAGCAGGCCGCCAGATACATCGCTCTGGAGAAGCGGAAGATACTTCCAGAGAAGCGATTTCTGATCAACCCACAGGGCACTTACAGAAATTTCGCCGGGTTGATTGACGCGAAGAGATGGGATAGGTTGATTAGTCCCTTAGAGCATTACGACATAGCGACAGTGCGTGAATTTTATGCTAACGCACTGCCCGACGACGACGAGCCCTTTACTTGGGTATCTAAAGTGGCCGGGCGTCCAATTCCATTTGACCGGGATGCTATCAACCGAATCCTTGGGGAACCGCTCCAGCTGGGAGCTGACCAGAGAGACCAATATCACACCGACCTAAGGCTTCACCGAGATGTTCCTGCCATTACTGCCGCCCTGCTTTTACCTGGGAAATCTGTTGAGCCGAACCCATCTGGGGTTCCAGTGAGGTATCACCGGGAGGACATGACTCCCATGGCTCAACTGTTACTGCTCTTGGTATTGACCAACATCCAGCCTAAATCACACACCTCTACTGTGCCGATCCCAGTGGCATATTTGGTCCATTCCATCCTCACCAATGTCGAGATCGATGTGGCGAGGATCATCGCAAATGAGCTGAAGTCCGTGGTCGAGAGCGGGCTTAAGTCGGGGGCTCGTGTTAATTGTCCCCTAGCTTTCCCGTGTTTGATCATGAGTTTATGCGTTCAGGCAAGGGTGAGACTTCCGTCTCGTGGGCAGGTAAGAATCCCGTCACCTATCGATGACCGGTATGTGGCTAAATATTGTAGACCGAAGACTACCGGTGGCAGTGCAGCCTCAGGAAGTACCCGGACTTCTGATGGTCCTGGTACTTCTACTCCTGGACTTGATCCGTACCTGCGGGCTGTGTGTGACTACAGTTTTGAGTGGATGGCGGCATCCCAGAGAGCTATGATTGATATGCACAACAGTATGCAGAGGTTGGAACTGAAAGGTAATGACCCCTCCGGTGCTCGAGCATTGTTGGCGCGTGAGCAGTTTCTGCTTAACGCCAACTGGCCTGTGGACAGGCCTGTCTATGGTGAGGGGGTGGGTGCTGATGCTGCTGATGATGATGTTGATGATGAGGCTACCGGTTCTGAGGCCGGTAGCGAGGAGGAGTCCTGAGCCCTTAGTGGGTTAATTTTTTGTATTTTTTTTCAGTTTTTATGTCATTTCTATTTGTATTTTCGGATTTTGTATCTTGATTTTGGGTTGTACTATTGGGGTGTTTTGTCCCCCATGAACAAATTTATATTTTCAGTTAATGTTATTTAGTTATGTTTTTAATTTTGTGTGTTTAATAAATTTTTGGTTGATTGAGTGGCAAACCCTTCTAGATTGGTTGCTCCTCAAGAAGTACCCAATGAAGGTGCATCCGAGCTTGGATGGCAATGATAAGAATAAACAAGTGAATGAGGCTAAGGTACATGGTTACCTTCGGCTAAAATTTTAGAATGCATTAGGAACTTTACTCTTTTTGGTAAATTGAATATTGTCTTTTTGCAACATAATTGAATGAATGTTTCATCTAGAACTTAAAACCACAAATTGTGAGGAAACCTCCATTGTACACTTAAATGCTGGATTCTAATAAGTTTTGTTGATTCATGAGATTCATGCTTTGTCTTTTATTATTGTGAAATTGTGGAAGCAATTAGAAATGATCAAGGCACTTGTTTTCTTTTGAGCACAACTACATCCAAAAACAACTTACCTGTGAGCAGAGAGAGTATTTGTTAACCCCTTTGAGCTTAAACAGTTGAATCTCGGCTTGAAATAAAGCGAGAT
The DNA here is from genome assembly GCF_024323335.1 of Lathyrus oleraceus. Classification (NCBI taxonomy): domain Eukaryota; kingdom Viridiplantae; phylum Streptophyta; class Magnoliopsida; order Fabales; family Fabaceae; genus Lathyrus; species Lathyrus oleraceus. Next base: position 144,095,242 of record NC_066585.1, on the reverse strand, counting down.
CTCAAAAATCTTTTTTTTACAACCCGGAAAATCTTGATTATTGTTCTTTTGCCGCAAAAAGTTAAGAGCATTCACTTAGGGTGAGTAAGAAATAAGTTGGGGAGAACGAAAAAGAATTGGTAAGTACCACAACTCTTGAAAAAGAAAAGAAAAACCGAGCAAGCATAAAAAAATGTATGTATAGAAAATATAGAAAAGAAACATCTGTTTTGTATATTTGATGTGAAAGAAAAGAACAAAAATAGAAAGAATGAAAATGAATGCTTGCTTGGAAGAAAAATAGTGAAAAATAAAAATTGAGTTGTGGAATATGTGTTGTGAAGGTTACAAATAAGAAACAAATGAAACAAAGTCGAGTAGTGTGAATATTATTGTGAATGTCTCTTTTGCATCGGCACTTTCGTTTCAATGGCCTTAGAAATGTCCCTTGTTTGTTAACCTAGCCAAGCTGCACCCTAAAAGCCCTTAGTGATCTTTATGCTTCCACAGTACCATTTATAATTGTTAGACATTGTATGAATCTATTTGTTTTCTTCATTGTTTGTTAGAGAGTGAGATTATTCCCGCGGTTGCAAACGCGTAAAATCTTCATTCCTTATTCGAAGAGGAGAGATAGGATGATTCATTCAGAATAGTATTGTTGTAGATAGATAAATATTTTGCATTGCTATTTAAGTTTTAGTTCTTATGTATTATTTTATTCGAACCGTTGGAAACTTGTATTTGCTGATTTCGCTTGTGTTTGAGCCGTTTATCCAACTTCGGAGAAACCAGTTTCTTAAAGCAAATCCTCTTGTCCTTCAAGAGGCATACTTTGCTTGAGGACAAGCAAGAATCTAGTTGGGGAGAGTTGTTAGATGCCCAAAAATGCTTATTTGAGCTATCATATGTGGGCATCTTTCACTCTTTTTCCTTGCTAAAATTGTCAAAACCACATTTGTTTTACATGGAATGCATTACATTGATAAACAAGCTTGGTGCCTTTGATTTGTGTGTTATTGTGCAGGAAAAAGGCATGAACTAATTGAAAATGAAGACACAAGAAATTGGCAAAGGAACCAAAGAATACAAGCATTTCATCAGCCTGCTCGCTAGGCGAGGCTGTGGCGAAGCACTGCTTCGCTAGGCGAGCTCCAGGCGAAAAGCTCCAGTAAATTGTCAAATTAATTCGCCAGGCGAGCTGAAGGCGAAGGTGGTAGCGAGTTCGTTCTGTTTTGGTGAAAAACGCAGCCAGCACTCACTCGCTAGGCGAAGCTCTAGCGAGTCCCCAGCGAGCATTCCAGTAGCAAAACCTCTCAACCTCGCTGGGGTGAAGGTTGAAGCGTGACCTTCGCTAGGCGAAGGTATGTTTGCTAGGCGAACATGACAGTTCAGCATACCCTGTTTTCTCTGGGCGCAGGGGCCTTATGTGCCCATATTAGACCCTCGCTAGGCGAGCCATTCTGCTCGCCTAGCGAACATGACAGCCCAGCAGAGGTCTATAAGTAGCAGGTGCCACTTTTGAGCACCATACCTCATTTTTACCAACTTTTTCCACTTTTGTACTTTCTTCTAGATATTTTTGCAGCATTGTTCTTGGGATTTTTTATGCCCTAGTTTTCATTTCTCTTCATCTTAGAACCATCTTCTACAAAAAGAAGGTGGATTCCCATCCAACTTCGATTATCCGACTTGGATGTTGATCAACCTTCTTTCCTTACTTGCCGACCAAGCTACCATGAAAATGAGTAGCTAAGTCATCCATTTGTCAAGGTTAGATGTAGGTGATTACTAGCTTTGTGTGTAAATGTAAGGATCCTCATATGTAAACTCTTTAATGGCAAATATATGATGAAAACTTTGTTTCTATTTAAAACTCTTTGTGTTGGTTTATGATCGAGAGATGTTTACCGACTCTTGACCTAGGTTTTCATCCAAACTTGTTTGTTAGCTAGAGATAGTAATGAATGATTTTGTTCACCATAAGGTTGAACCAAAAAGTTGTCATTTTGATAGATTGTGTTCGAGAGAAACAATGGATCAAAATGGCAAAACTCACAATGTGTGTTCGAGAGAAACATGTTGAGAGGACTTTGTGAAATGATTTATCATCTAAAGGAGTTTATAAGATTGTTGACCGAGCAAATACATGCAAAGTGATCATTGAAACCTAACTTTGGCAATATTTCTCATTTAATCAAACCATAACTTTTACCGCAATTTATTACTTTTTATGCAAGATAACTTGATTAAAATCAAAACCCTATTGTTACTTGAGCTAGAATTAATACAACCATCGAACGGCGGTGATATCTTACAATCCCTGTGGATACGATAACAAAAACCCGACACGAAACATACACTTTCAACAGATTGCAAGGCAAGTGTGCATTTGGATTTGAAGTTTGATCCTTGCCAAGTGATGACACCATGTTCATGCCATGCGCAGTGTAACACCTCAAAATTTGCCCTCCTCTCTTGGGACTAGCATAACATATTACATATCATTTTTAGGTCATTAGGCATTGCATATTGCATATCATGTGGTTACATTATGCAAGTCATTTCTCACAAGTCTTGATCAGAAGATGAAGAGGTCATGGTGCAAGCTAGGGTTTCATTGGACTGGTCATTAATCATCTGAGGATGTGCAAGTTCAAATTAGGGTTTCATGATTCTCAAAGGATATTGGTCTTCATCTTGATTGGAATGATTCATCATCATCATCATCATGGCTTGTTATCATCAGAAGAATCAAGTGATTGGAGCACATTCCTTGAGATTAGGGTTTTGACCACTGGTCAACCCTAATCAGTTGCATTGGGCCAATCAGGGCATGATCAGGAGATGGGGTCTATGATGTATATGAGGATCATTCTATGGTTTTATTGAGCTTATTGAGGCTAGGGTTTCATCCTTGAGCCATTTCATCAGAAGATTGGAGCTCAATTGGATCAGTGCATGACCAAATTCATCTATCAGTTGAAAAAGTCAACTGTGGTCAACTGTACATGATTTAATGGATTTGGAGGTGGAAATGAGTTGGATGCACTTCATTCATGTTGGAACAAGTGTTATTTGACATTTCAAAGCTTAAGAATGGAGAAAATCAAGTCAGAACAAAAATTGCCAAAAATAGAAAGTGACTTGTAATGGAAGTTTCCAAAAATGGAAAGTTTTTGACCTCAAAATTACATGTCCAAGGAAGCTTCAAATGAAAATTTGTTCAACATGAAAGTTGTAGATCTTGTTCTCACCTTTCCAAAAAGTCCAAGAACTTGAAATTCCCATGTATGGTTGGCAAGTTATGGTCCATTCAATTTCAAAAATGACCCATAATCAGGAGGGCATAACTTCCACATGGAGTGTCCAAATTGGGTGATCTTTTTATGCACAAACTCTATTTGACATGTACTTTCATGGTGCATAATTGGATTTCATCAAAAATGGTCAATGCAAAAAGTCAAATTTCAAGTGTACAGTTAAAGATCCAGGGGCAAAATTGTCCAACTTGTGAAATAATGTGAATTTTTGAGTGGGGATTTTTGCAACATCTCACAAATGATATTTGGAAATGGTTTGAATGCTCATAACATGTCAAGGCCTCATGGTTTGAGAACTCACTTTTGAAATGGACTTGAAAATGCATAAAAGTGCCATGACATGTGGAAAATGAGAAATACACATCCAATGAAGATGAGACAAGTTGCAACAGCTCATGACAGATATTTTGAGAGTGTATGAGCTGTCAATACAGCTGTCATTGGCCTGTGGTGAAAGTACCATTTTGCCCTTGCTTTGAAAATGACATTTTGCTAAACACATTCTATTTTGTTAATTAAGGTGATTAAGTGTGGATTAAGCTGAGGTATATATTCCTAATCATAACCAACTCATAACAGAATCATCAATCACAAGAAATCACAATCTCTTTTCCCTCCAAATTCACCAAAAACCTCAAGAACACATCAAGCAAAACTCCATCAATCTCTCTCAATTCTTGATCATTTGGCAAATTTCTTTTTGATTCGATCTTCATTCATCTCATCCTTGGACTGTTTTGGTTATTCATCATCAAAGGATCTCAAATTCACAACTGTCCAAGTGATGTGCATCCATGGCTTTTGAAGAATTCGTGCATTAGAAGCAAATTCAATCGAACCTGAGCACTTCATTCAACTTCTTGAAGTTCATGCTACATCTGTTTTGGATCAAGGAGCTTCAAAAGCACACGAATCATCACTGCAATCTCAAGGTACTTCAAAATCGAATCTCATGAATTGATGAATTGCTATATGCCTTTTGTAGACTGTTTAACATAGAATGCAATGCTAGTTGTGGTTTGTGGAATGGTGGAACATAGATCGAGTTATCTTGAATTTTAGTTTGGATGTTAAAACTTAAAATGCTCGATCCATGAGATATAGGAAGAATTAGACGAAATTATGTATGTATTCGTACTCCTGGCATTGAGACCTTTCCAACGGATATAAGTTTGTGAATATTCATTGAGGTTTGATGCTTGCGTGTTCATGGCGTTTTCTGGAAAAAGTTGACGAAGGTGATGATGATTTCTGGAAAAACCTTGTGTTTGATCTTCATGTTTGCCTTTGCATTTGAATCTCGTGTTTGCCTCCAAGCCTGGCCAATAGGAACATTTCATTCCTGCGTCTGAAACGACGCCGTTTTGGCAATGTTCAACATAATTTCAAAAATGCCACTCCAGCATTTAATTAATTAATTATTCTTATTTCTTTTTTAATTCATTTTTCATTTAATTGATTGAACTTCAAAAATTAATAACTCATTCATTTTTGATCCAATTTGAGTGCAATTTTTTGCATTTTTCTCATGAGAATGTGTAGAATTTAATGGATATTTTTTTGGATTTTTTGCATGAATGGAAAAATAAAGTGCTTAGGGTTTGTAGAATGTGACACAATTTTGTACACTTTGCCATTTTCAATGTGAAATACTCATGCTTTAAAAGAAATTCTTGAAATTTTTTGTGGTGATTCTAGACATGTTGCTGGTGATTTACATGTAAAGTTTGTGATTTTTGGATACCTGTGGAGTAAGATATGATTTTTTGAACTTAGGTGTGACAATTTGTGTCACACCTAACTAGGACAACTTCATGAAATTATTTGCCTGGTCTATGATTGTTGAAATGGAGTGAAATTTTGCATGAATGATTATTGATATGGTGAGATATCTTGTGAATATTTCTGGATTTTTCCATGACATTTTCAATTTGATTGATATTTTTCATCTCTGTTGGTTCATTGTGCAAGCTTATAGGACACATGTTTGTATATCTTGTGTGAAATCCTCATATGGTTCTGGATGAAGATGAAATTTGGTATGATGGTTGTAGACACATTGTAGGACATCCCTGTTTTGGTCCCATTCATTTCTTAATTGTTTTCACTGATTTATGAATTTTTGAAGTGAATGCATGTGTTGATGCTATGAATTGGCTTACATAATTGTGTCTGGATTTCTTGATTTTCATTGACCTAGTTCCTTTTGTCCAATTGAGCTGAAAATTGACATGCTATACCTTGAATATGTCCTGTTTAGGTGTGAATTATTTGAGGATTTTTGGAATTATTTTGGTATGCTTTTGATGGAATTCATTCTGTTTGGACATTGGATGTTGCATTTGACCTAGTTTGTACCATATTGTGCATGAAATGAGATTGGTAAATGATATGAGTATGGGATCAATTGCATTTGCTTTCTATTTGCATTAATTTGGTTTTGGTTGAGAATTGTTTGCTGTTTAGAATTTTTTCTCCCTTTTGGACCCTAGGCTTGGCCTAGTGGTCCAGTTTCTCACATTTGGTTTGACTTTTCAGGATGAAATGCACAAAGCTTAAGGAGAATGATTCAAGTCAATAAAATTGAATTTGTTTGATGTGGAGAACTAATTTGACTTTGTTTTGTAGGTTGTGAAGCTTGAGCTTGAGCTTGTAGCTTGCATTTATGTGCTTGTGTTGTTTGTATAGTCTGACTGATTAACATTTGCTGTTTATTGTTGTCTGGCTGAGTACTGATGATACTTGATTGATTTCAGGTACATTTAGTCGCTTACAGTTCTTTAAGAACTTGCTTGCTGCTGCTTGGTTTTTAAACCACTTGAGGTAGGACTTCTATTCTTCATGTAGTCTGGGAGACCCGGCCTGTTATTTGGCCGGGCAAACTGTCTGAAGTCCTCCTTAAGAGGCGATGTTTGTGATTGTTTAATATTGTGCCTAAGCAGGTAAAGACCTCTAAGAGGCAATTGGTGGATCAAAGGGATATGCAATCTATCCCCCACTATTCTGTGAGTCGTCCCTCTGCTCACACGGCTGTGTGTTGATGCATTGGGACACAAACCCAAGATCTCGTGCTGTTGCACAATCGAGTCAGAGTCTTTGAGCGTAGAAGGGTCCCTCCATTCTGGACCCACGCTCCTTTGTCTGAAGCTCTCCCTGGTCAGGGATAAGAGCTGTGAGGTCTCATCCTCACTTCACCTTTTCATTTGCTTCACCTTAGCCTCGTAATGGCAAGGTTAAGAGCGAATAATACCCATGTACAGATGACTTGCTTCGGCAGTCAAACCCATTGTGTGAGCCTCACTTGATTGGTTATAGTGTGTGCTATGTGAATATTTGCTTGAAATGCTTGTGTTTGCTCTGTTTGATCTGTATGCTTGTATGCTTGCTTCTTTCCTGGATAGGATTAGCTTGCAGTTGCGCAAGTAGGTAGAAACCTGAACGTAGGGTAACGATGCATGACAACACTAGGCTCGAGTCCAGCTCCCTGGTAGTGTGTCTTCCCTTGGTTTCTGGCTAGTTTTTCTTTCCCTTGAGGGGGAACTACATCGCCCTGATCCTCGTTCCAGACGAGGTATGTAGGCAGGAGGTCGTGCGAGACCTCTCCGGGCACCTTTTTTCTTTTTGTGTGTGTTTGCTTGTTATCTGATTGTGTGTTTTGGTTCGGATGCCGACGTAAGTCCAGTGATTGGCAGTCGGGCTCCACGTTTGCCGTTTTGTGCGTGTTTTGGTTCGGATGCTGACGTAATTCCATCGAGTGGTTGTCGGGCTCCATGTTTGCCATCTGTTTGTGCGTTTTGTGTTGTTTGGCGTGCGTAAGCCGAACTACAGTGGCTCTGATTCTCGTTCCAGACGAGATACGTAGGCATAGGATGCGATGTCCTATCGAGCTCCCTTCTCTTTACCCCACCTGCGTTCCCCTGTGTGTGTGTGATGTTTTAGCAACCTATTCTTTATTTTAGAGCGTGGATCCCGTCGAGTACGACGGACGTGAGGGGTGCTAATACCTTCCCCTTGCGTAACCGACTCCCTTACCCTTTCTCTTTGGTCGCAAGACCATTTCCTTTCCAGGTTTCTCTGAGCGTTTCCTTTCCCTATCTTGGGATAAATAACGCGCAGTGGCGGCTCTGTGTTGTGTTTTTATTTGAGCCTCGCCGGTTGTTTTTCGCGGATGCGACAGCTGGCGACTCTGCTGGGGACTACGAATGTAGACCTATGATGGTCCATCGTCCCTAAGCGAGTCCTTCCTAGCGTTCTAGGATAGTTTAGGTTGCTTGTTTTGCTTTATTTATTGCATTTATTATTCTAACCAGTGTATATATTTGCATAAATATTTGCATGCATCATACTATCATTATTGCCGTCCTCTGTGCAGGTGGTTCCTCTGTTTTGGGGTGGGTGTTCTGAGTGGGGCTAAAACCCAGGCCCGAGTATACACCTAGGATTAGTGTGGTCTCACGTTCCTCATTTGCTAAATCAGCATAATGTTGCAACGTGACATACCACAAGCCGGACGAGGTTCATCTGATAGTGCTTTCCATTGTGGAATATTCCACTTTGGTTGAGTTACTTCATCTGAACTGTTGACTCTGGTGACCGATCATTTCCCGGATCTTTGGTTGAGACGATCTCAGGAGAGCTACAATGGCACACCCGAAAGGGCAAACCCATTGAGTATCTCTGCCCGATTGTCGAGACTATTATCCGCCTTAGGGTGACCTGATTAGAATTTACCTGTGAGGGGAGGGTGATTCTTACAGATGCATGTTCGGATGGTGACTCAGATGGTGACTTTTTGTTCCGTTGATCAGAGTCCTATTTATAAGTCGGATTTATGGCCATTTATGTCAGAGACGCCGGAGTGCTGTCCGTGGAATTTATCAGTGGGGATCCGTTTATTTCAGGATTCCCCGGGCCGAGGTATTTATCAGTGGGGATCCGTTTATTTCAGGATTCCCCGGGCCGATTCAGATGGTTATGAGTATCTGTTCAGAGATGATTTGATGATGATGATGATGTATCTGTCTTCCGTTTATTTCGGAACCCTTGAGATGGATTGGTGGTTACTTGTTCCCTCAGATGGTTATGATCAGTTCAGAGACCAGGTTTCAGTACAGATGATCAGAGGACTTGGAGGATGGCACAATGCATTGCAATTCATACATCTGCATCATGCCCATTTTGCATTCATCTGCACCAAACCTATGTCTGGCCATATGGGGAGCATTATTGATTGAGAATCTGGTTGAGAGACATCTTGAATTTCAGAATATGGATGTCAAAATATTATCTGTCTCGATGAAACCAGGATCAAAAGACAGAATATTCCTCATATGGATAGATGTTGCATTCATGCATACTAACCCATTTGCTGTTTTGTAGGTGTCAACCGGTGCGCATAGCTCGTTTGCTCAGATATCCTGCTAGGGGCAACAAATCCAAACTGATGGATTCTCCCAACGCCGACATCCTCGAACTGAAAGAGAAGATGAGAGAGTTGATTCATGTCATGCAAGAGTTCGCCTTGGGGCAGAAAGTAATTGCCGAAAAGGTGGGGAGGATTGAAGACTGGCTGAAGATGGGGAACATGCAAAGAAACGCTTCGTCATCTGGACCGAAGAAATCCTTTGGTAATGACCAGCACAAGGATGAGGGTGAATCGAGTGCTGTGTACGCCCAGAGAGGACACGGTAGGGGTCGTTACTACCAGCACACTGCTGCAGTAACCATCCCTGCTGGTAAACAGTCAGTCCGACAGCAACCTCAGACAACTCCACAGAGGGCACAGGGAGCTGGGAGTCAAGTGAGAGGAAAGGGGGTTGATCGTCATTTTGATAAACCACCCATGACGTATGCTCTTCTGTTTAAAAAGTTGATGGATCTGGGGATGGTTCAGCCAAGGATGTTAGCTCCATTGAGATCAGATCAGAGGCCACCCAACTATGATGAGAACGCCCAGTGCGAATTTCATTCTGGAACACCGGGGCATAACATTGAGGGCTGTAGAGCATTCAAGAACGTTGTCCAGGATCTGGTAGACTCCAAGGCTATCAATTTTGCGCCATCACCAAATGTTAATGCTAATCCCATGCCGGCACATGGTCAGGCGATGGTGAGTGCAATTGCTGAAGATTCAGATCACGCCTATACAGTGGGTAAAGAAACTGACAGTGACTGCAAGTTTGATGGTTGGATAACGCCGTGCGTACCAGGAAGCTGGAAGGCTTAAAAAGATCATCACTGTCACTCATCCGGAAGAGTAATGTTTCTTGCTTCTCAATTTTATTTGCATGAAAGCCATACGTGTTGCCCGACACGTAATGGTTCATTGTAAGGGCCACCTCATGTTCATAAATTTTCATTTTCTGCATCATTAATAAATGGATGTTTTTCAGTCAAAAAGCGGTGTTCCCTGTTTTTCATTTATTTTTGCAGTTTAAAAACAAATAAAAATGGCAATGTTTGTTTTCATTTTTTCCTTTCTTTTTGATTTGTCTCGTTCCGAATTCAAAAATAATTCTCCGGATCTCATTGATAACAATTTGGTTACACCTCATATGACTTCGACAATCCGAGCAATCAGGCTGAAGAAGAAGGCGAAGAAGACTGTGATTTGCTGGAATTAACCAGGATGTTAAAACCAGAGGAGAAGGTGATTCAGCCGCATGAGGAGCGGATTGAGGTTGTTATTCCAAGCACCGTCGAGGTCAGGAAGGAAATCGGGAAATGAGGCCGCTTCAGAGGCGAATCGAGAGCAGAATGGTAGCCTTGTTAAAGGAACATGTGAATACCTTTGCCTGGTCATGTCAGGGTACGCCAGAGTCGGATACCAGTGTCATTGTGCACAAGCTGCCAGGGAGAGAATACCGTCCTCTAAAGAAGCGGAACGCCAGTGCCACGTATCAGAAAGCCATGGTGACTTTGTTCCATGATGTGATTCATCATGAGATCAAATGCTATGTTGATGACATGATAACAAAGTCCCAAATAGAAGAGGGGCATCTGGCAGACCGGGGCAAGTCGTTTGACCAGTTGACAATGCAAACTGAGGTTGAATTCAGATAAGTGCACTATCAGAGTGCGGGTCGGTAAGCTGCTGGGGGTTCATTGTAAGGAAGAGAGGAATCGAGGTTGATCCTGCTAAAAAAAAAATGCCTGAACCGAGAACATAAAGGAGAGGTTCGTGGTTTCTTAGAAAGATTGAACTACCTGTCATGGTTCACATCTCATCTAACAGCCACGTGGGAACCCATTCAAGAAAAAAACAGATCAAACGGTCAGGTGAAATAATGATTGCCAATGGGCATTGAAGAATAAAAGAATAAGTTGCAGGAACCTCTGATTCGGATGCCTCCTTATGGAGAGAGACTGTTAATCTGTACTTGACAGCCTTCGAGGGGTCTGTGAGGTGTATTGGGGCAGCATGACTAGTCTTGTTGAAAAGAGCATGCAATTTACCTAAGCAAAAAGTTTACCGACTGTGAAACAGTACATTCACTGTTCGAGAAAACTTGATGTACTTTGGCATAGGCTGCTCGCCGACTGAGACAGTATATGCTGGTTCATATCACTTTGTGGATTTCGAGATGGATCTGATCAGGTAGATTTTTGAAGAGCCAGCAATGACCGGACGGGTTGCGAAAGGGCCAATGATTTTGATTGAATACGATATTTGGTACACCGCTCAGAAAGCAATCAATGGGAGTGTATTGTCTGATTACCTCGCCCAGCAACCCATTGAGGATTACCAACCGATGAGGTTTGAGTTCCCTGATGAGGACATCTCAAGGTGCTCTGATCGAAAGATTGAGAGTAGCCGATCCCGGAGGAGGGGCCTGACCCTGAATCCGAACGGATTCTGATGTCTGATGGGGAGGTTAAGGTGAATAGGCTTGTGTTGCCAGGATAACGTTTGAATGCACCGACGGTGTGATTGAGTATGAAGCTGGTATCCTGCGTATCGATCTTCGGTGCGTAATTCTACTGGGGCAACGGACTTGCTAGCTTGGTATATGGGAAGCGGTGTTACCAGTAGAAGTTCAGATTCCCTCTTTGAGAGTCCTGATGGACGTGAAATTGCAAGAGGCTGAATGGGTAAGGACCCGGTACGAGGAGCTAAGCCTGATTGAGGAAAAAAGGCTAGCAGCCATCTGTCATGGGCAGTTGTACCAGCAAAGGATGAAGCGTGCTTTTGACAAGAAGGTACGACCTCGGGTGTATCACGTAGGTGATATGGTGTTGAAAAGGATCCTTCCTCCTCAAAACGATCGAAGGGGCAAATGGACACCCAATTATGAAGGTCCATTCGTGGTCAAGAAGGTCTTCTCTGGTGGAGCCTTGTTGTTAACTACCATGGATGGCGAGGATTTTCCATCCCCTGTGAATGTGGACGCAGTTAGAAAATACTTCGTATAAAGAGACCCGCTGGACGAAAAGAATAAAATAGTCCAGGCAAAAAAGGGCATCCCGGCGAACCAAAAACAGAAAGAAAGGTTCGGGCAGAAATTAGGGATATAGAATGAAAAAACGTACATCCGGCAAGTCGAAAACCTGAAAAGGCGACTTGGGCAAAAAAGGGTGTCCCGATGGACTGAAAACCCGAAAGGGCGGTCCAGGCAAAAGAGGGATTGAAACGAACAACTGCGTCCAGCATGATCGTTTGCGCTTCAGTTAAAGCATCATGGATAATGCCCGGTAGGGATCAATCAGAAACGTCTTGTTCAGAAGGCAGAAAGCGCGGAGAGTCTGAGGACATATGGGGTGTAACCGAGTTGGAACTCGATGAGATCACGGGTTTCACATTGCCATTAGGATAGATTTTTCCTTTTGCGCAATTACCTCTTTTCAGGAATTGCTTCCTTTGTATTGCTCATTTGAGCCACACACTTTTCCAATCAATAAAATGCATATTCAGTCAAATAATTTTTGTTTTTGTTTTTCATTACCGCTCTGATTGCAAAAACATCCAATATTTTTGATAAAGAATTTTGCATTTTAAGACATACAGGTCCCTTCCAATGCATGTTTATAAGATTGAAAGCTTGAAATCTTATTCGGAAGGTTGGGTGACCCAAGTGTTGAAATCTTGACACGCCTGAGGCACGGTTTTATCTGACGATCTGTTTTGCAGGAACTGTTAGGTATTTTCACTCACTTGCAGGTTATGATGTGGAAGCTTTGACAAGAGAAATCCCCATGGAGTCCAGTCAGGGACGAGGGACGGACGAAAGAATATGAAGGGATGACGAGAAGACGTCGAGACGTACGACGATCCTTGATTTTAATCAAGAAGACTCTTCAAAATCGGAAGATTGGAAAGTCTGTAGAAATTCCCCGCAGAGTCCGATCAGGGACGAAAGAATATGAAGGGATGACGGAGAACACGTTGGGACGTCCGACGACCCTTGGAATTAATCAAGAAGACTCTTCAAAGTCGGAAGATTAAAATTTCTGTATAAATCCCAGGAGTTCGGTCTCCGTCGAGCGCGGAGCGATTGGGAGTACAAGATGATGAAGCAGAAAAGGTCCAGACGAGTCTGGGAATTCTCAAAAGTGGAAAGCTGATACGAGATTGGGAGGTGGATACCATGGTTCGACGAGTCGACGGGTGTTCTATACCAACTTTTCTCATTTCCCCAGCGAGGTCCCCAAGCAGAATTAGAGGACCAACTCCCTAGCAGATCCAAGGTCTGTGGATCCCCTAGCTGAGTCAGGATGGTTATCCCCGGCCGGTTTAAAATGGTGTTTCCTCAGCAGCCAGGCCAGAAGGTTGCTACTCCCCGAGTGGAGCGGGTTTCAATGAAATATATCTCCAGCAGTGTTCATCCTACCAGTGGATTGAACGAGTTTCCGTAGTAGACGGATATCTGCATCACCAGCTAAGTTGATCCTACGTGTGGATTGCATGGGTAATCCCCAGCGGAGTAGCATTCGCTTCCCTAGCAGGGTCAGGATGGTTATCCCCAGCAGGTGTCAGATCGAGGCTTCCCCAGTCGACAGGCTTGGAGGTTGCTATTTCCCCAGCGGAGTATCTGTGAGCATTTCCCCAGTGAAATCGTCAGGTATCTGTGAGGGTTTCTCGAAGCAGAGTCGAGATTTATATCCTCAGCAAGTCAAAGACTGTTGTATCCCCACAGAGTGTTGGTGGTTCTTATTCCCAGCATTTCCTCGAGCGGATTGGGTGCAAAGGAGGTGTTTCCCCAGCAAGGGTTACCTTTTCCCAGCAGCAGTATTATTCCCCAGCAGGGTGGAATCGGAGTATTGACGAGTTCCTCAGCAGAGTGTCTCGTGCTCCTCGGAAGAGTCCCTGAGAGGGATACTTTTTATGCATTCATCATGTGAATAAGCATAGCATATTGCATAGAAAAAATAATAAATCGCGTAGCATTTCCATAATTATGGAGCATTACGCAGAAAAAGATCATGCATCATTGTTGCAAGCATAGAGCTAGTCTCAAGCCGTGGTTACCGTTTGAGAGGTGGTTGTGCCAGAAAGCGAAGATGTTACTCTGTGGAGTTTAGCATCATGACGTCAGATCAGCAATGTTCCCCAGTAGTGCGATATTGGAGGAAATGTTTCCGTCGGACAGAGATGGAAATAAAATCAGAGGACGTTACGCGATCAGCGCGATTCAAGCCGTGGTTACCGTTTGGGAGGTGGTTTTATCAGACAGTGAAGGTGTTACTCCGAGGAGTCTAGCATCATGGTTTTAATCAAGGATATTCCCCAGTAGTACGACACTGGAGGGTAAGTTTCTGTCGAGCAGAGATGGGAATGTTAATCAAGAAAGTTTCGGGGTCCAAAAAGAAAAACAAGAAAGAAGATAATCCCCAGCTAAACGCGAAGTGTTTGTCTGCCAGGGTTGAATAGAGAGCAGTCGGCTCAGGGCTTGTCATCCTCAGCATGGGTCGTTGTGGCACTCCGGCCAGTTTCCGATTTCCAGATCGAAGAAGTTCTCAACCATCAGGACGAAGAACTTGTGGCACTCCGGCCAGTTTCCGATTTCCAGATCGAAGAGGTTCTCAACCATCAGGACGAAGAACTTGTGGCATTCCGGCCAGTTTCCGATTTCCAGATCGAAGAGGTTCTCAACAGTCAGGACGAAGAACTTGTGGCATTCCTGCCAGTTTCCGATTTCCAGATCGAAGAGGTTCTCAACAGTCAGGACGAAGAACTTGCGGCAATCCGGCCAGTTTCCGATTTCCAGATCGAAGAGGTTCTCAACAGTCAGGACGAAGAACTTGCGACAATCCGGCCAGTTTCCGATTTCCAGATCGAAGAGGTTCTCAACAGTCAGGACGAAGAACTTGTGGCACTCCGGCCAGTTTCCGATTTCCAGATCGAAGAGGTTCTCAACAGTCAGGACGAAGAACTTGTGGCACTCCGGCCAGTTCCGATTTCCAGATCGAAGAAGCTCACGATGATTAGATCGATGCAGCTTGCGGCAATCCGGCCAGTTTCCCGGTATCCAGACCGAAGTGGTATCCAGACCGAAGTGGTATCCAGACCGAAGTGGTATCCAGACCGAAGAGGTGTTCAGACCAAAGTGGTGTTCAGGCCAAGAAAATGAAAAAAGAAGAGAAAATTCCGGGGTTCAAGAAAAAGAAGAAGAAAAAGAATAATAATCCCCAGGGGATGTGTGGTGTTCAGGCCATAGTTATCCCTGCGTTACCATTTATTTTGGTATCCAGGTCGACGTTGTTGTTTCGGTGATTAGGCCGACTTTTTCCGTTCCGGACGGATTGTCTTTCAAGTTTGTTTCTTCGCCAATGCGGACGAGCGTTGTTAATTATTATCCCATTAGAGTGCAAATTGTTCATCTGTTCTTGGTATTCAATCCCTCTTCATCCTGATCATCTGAAAGCCGAGGCTATTCATATCGACAGGTTCACAGTGGATTGAATAGGGGCAGTTGTAACACCTCAAAATTTGCCCTCCTCTCTTGGGACTAGCATAACATATTACATATCATTTTTAGGTCATTAGGCATTGCATATTGCATATCATGTGGTTACATTATGCAAGTCATTTCTCACAAGTCTTGATCAGAAGATGAAGAGGTCATGGTGCAAGCTAGGGTTTCATTGGACTGGTCATTAATCATCTGAGGATGTGCAAGTTCAAATTAGGGTTTCATGATTCTCAAAGGATATTGGTCTTCATCTTGATTGGAATGATTCATCATCATCATCATCATGGCTTGTTATCATCAGAAGAATCAAGTGATTGGAGCACATTCCTTGAGATTAGGGTTTTGACCACTGGTCAACCCTAATCAGTTGCATTGGGCCAATCAGGGCATGATCAGGAGATGGGGTCTATGATGTATATGAGGATCATTCTATGGTTTTATTGAGCTTATTGAGGCTAGGGTTTCATCCTTGAGCCATTTCATCAGAAGATTGGAGCTCAATTGGATCAGTGCATGACCAAATTCATCTATCAATTGAAAAAGTCAACTGTGGTCAACTGTACATGATTTAATGGATTTGGAGGTGGAAATGAGTTGGATGCACTTCATTCATGTTGGAACAAGTGTTATTTGACATTTCAAAGCTTAAGAATGGAGAAAATCAAGTCAGAACAAAAATTGCCAAAAATAGAAAGTGACTTGTAATGGAAGTTTCCAAAAATGGAAAGTTTTTGACCTCAAAATTACATGTCCAAGGAAGCTTCAAATGAAAATTTGTTCAACATGAAAGTTGTAGATCTTGTTCTCACCTTTCCAAAAAGTCCAAGAACTTGAAATTCCCATGTATGGTTGGCAAGTTATGGTCCATTCAATTTCAAAAATGACCCATAATCAGGAGGGCATAACTTCCACATGGAGTGTCCAAATTGGGTGATCTTTTTATGCACAAACTCTATTTGACATGTACTTTCATGGTGCATAATTGGATTTCATCAAAAATGGTCAATGCAAAAAGTCAAATTTCAAGTGTACAGTTAAAGATCCAGGGGCAAAATTGTCCAACTTGTGAAATAATGTGAATTTTTGAGTGGGGATTTTTGCAACATCTCACAAATGATATTTGGAAATGGTTTGAATGCTCATAACATGTCAAGGCCTCATGGTTTGAGAACTCACTTTTGAAATGGACTTGAAAATGCATAAAAGTGCCATGACATGTGGAAAATGAGAAATACACATCCAATGAAGATGAGACAAGTTGCAACAGCTCATGACAGATATTTTGAGAGTGTATGAGCTGTCAATACAGCTGTCATTGGCCTGTGGTGAAAGTACCATTTTGCCCTTGCTTTGAAAATGACATTTTGCTAAACACATTCTATTTTGTTAATTAAGGTGATTAAGTGTGGATTAAGCTGAGGTATATATTCCTAATCATAACCAACTCATAACAGAATCATCAATCACAAGAAATCACAATCTCTTTTCCCTCCAAATTCACCAAAAACCTCAAGAACACATCAAGCAAAACTCCATCAATCTCTCTCAATTCTTGATCATTTGGCAAATTTCTTTTTGATTCGATCTTCATTCATCTCATCCTTGGACTGTTTTGGTTATTCATCATCAAAGGATCTCAAATTCACAACTGTCCAAGTGATGTGCATCCATGGCTTTTGAAGAATTCGTGCATTAGAAGCAAATTCAATCGAACCTGAGCACTTCATTCAACTTCTTGAAGTTCATGCTACATCTGTTTTGGATCAAGGAGCTTCAAAAGCACACGAATCATCACTGCAATCTCAAGGTACTTCAAAATCGAATCTCATGAATTGATGAATTGCTATATGCCTTTTGTAGACTGTTTAACATAGAATGCAATGCTAGTTGTGGTTTGTGGAATGGTGGAACATAGATCGAGTTATCTTGAATTTTAGTTTGGATGTTAAAACTTAAAATGCTCGATCCATGAGATATAGGAAGAATTAGACGAAATTATGTATGTATTCGTACTCCTGGCATTGAGACCTTTCCAACGGATATAAGTTTGTGAATATTCATTGAGGTTTGATGCTTGCGTGTTCATGGCGTTTTCTGGAAAAAGTTGACGAAGGTGATGATGATTTCTGGAAAAACCTTGTGTTTGATCTTCATGTTTGCCTTTGCATTTGAATCTCGTGTTTGCCTCCAAGCCTGGCCAATAGGAACATTTCATTCCTGCGTCTGAAACGACGCCGTTTTGGCAATGTTCAACATAATTTCAAAAATGCCACTCCAGCATTTAATTAATTAATTATTCTTATTTCTTTTTTAATTCATTTTTCATTTAATTGATTGAACTTCAAAAATTAATAACTCATTCATTTTTGATCCAATTTGAGTGCAATTTTTTGCATTTTTCTCATGAGAATGTGTAGAATTTAATGGATATTTTTTGGATTTTTTGCATGAATGGAAAATAAAGTGCTTAGGGTTTGTAGAATGTGACACAATTTTGTACACTTTGCCATTTTCAATGTGAAATACTCATGCTTTAAAAGAAATTCTTGAAATTTTTTGTGGTGATTCTAGACATGTTGCTGGTGATTTACATGTAAAGTTTGTGATTTTTGGATACCTGTGGAGTAAGATATGATTTTTTGAACTTAGGTGTGACAATTTGTGTCACACCTAACTAGGACAACTTCATGAAATTATTTGCCTGGTCTATGATTGTTGAAATGGAGTGAAATTTTGCATGAATGATTATTGATATGTTGAGATATCTTGTGAATTTTTCTGGATTTTTCCATGACATTTTCAATTTGATTGATATTTTTCATCTCTGTTGGTTCATTGTGCAAGCTTATAGGACACATGTTTGTATATCTTGTGTGAAATCCTCATATGGTTCTGGATGAAGATGAAATTTGGTATGATGGTTGTAGACACATTGTAGGACATCCCTGTTTTGGTCCCATTCATTTCTTAATTGTTTTCACTGATTTATGAATTTTTGAAGTGAATGCATGTGTTGATGCTATGAATTGGCTTACATAATTGTGTCTGGATTTCTTGATTTTCATTGACCTAGTTCCTTTTGTCCAATTGAGCTGAAAATTGACATGCTATACCTTGAATATGTCCTGTTTAGGTGTGAATTATTTGAGGATTTTTGGAATTATTTTGGTATGCTTTTGATGGAATTCATTCTGTTTGGACATTGGATGTTGCATTTGACCTAGTTTGTACCATATTGTGCATGAAATGAGATTGGTAAATGATATGAGTATGGGATCAATTGCATTTGCTTTCTATTTGCATTAATTTGGTTTTGGTTGAGAATTGTTTGCTGTTTAGAATTTTTTCTCCCTTTTGGACCCTATGCTTGGCCTAGTGGTCCAGTTTCTCACATTTGGTTTGACTTTTCAGGATGAAATGCACAAAGCTTAAGGAGAATGATTCAAGTCAATAAAATTGAATTTGTTTGATGTGGAGAACTAATTTGACTTTGTTTTGTAGGTTGTGAAGCTTGAGCTTGAGCTTGTAGCTTGCATTTATGTGCTTGTGTTGTTTGTATAGTCTGACTGATTAACATTTGCTGTTTATTGTTGTCTGGCTGAGTACTGATGATACTTGATTGATTTCAGGTACATTTAGTCGCTTACAGTTCTTTAAGAACTTGCTTGCTGCTGCTTGGTTTTTAAACCACTTGAGGTAGGACTTCTATTCTTCATGTAGTCTGGGAGACCCGGCCTGTTATTTGGCCGGGCAAACTGTCTGAAGTCCTCCTTAAGAGGCGATGTTTGTGATTGTTTAATATTGTGCCTAAGCAGGTAAAGACCTCTAAGAGGCAATTGGTGGATCAAAGGGATATGCAATCTATCCCCCCACTATTCTGTGAGTCGTCCCTCTGCTCACACGGCTGTGTGTTGATGCATTGGGACACAAACCCAAGATCTCGTGCTGTTGCACAATCGAGTCAGAGTCTTTGAGCGTAGAAGGGTCCCTCCATTCTGGACCCACGCTCCTTTGTCTGAAGCTCTCCCTGGTCAGGGATAAGAGCTGTGAGGTCTCATCCTCACTTCACCTTTTCATTTGCTTCACCTTAGCCTCGTAATGGCAAGGTTAAGAGCGAATAATACCCATGTACAGATGACTTGCTTCGGCAGTCAAACCCATTGTGTGAGCCTCACTTGATTGGTTATAGTGTGTGCTATGTGAATATTTGCTTGAAATGCTTGTGTTTGCTCTGTTTTGATCTGTATGCTTGTATGCTTGCTTCTTTCCTGGATAGGATTAGCTTGCAGTTGCGCAAGTAGGTAGAAACCTGAACGTAGGGTAACGATGCATGACAACACTAGGCTCGAGTCCAGCTCCCTGGTAGTGTGTCTTCCCTTGGTTTCTGGCTAGTTTTTCTTTCCCTTGAGGGGGAACTACATCGCCCTGATCCTCGTTCCAGACGAGGTATGTAGGCAGGAGGTCGTGCGAGACCTCTCCGGGCACCTTTTTTTCTTTTTGTGTGTGTTTGCTTGTTATCTGATTGTGTGTTTTGGTTCGGATGCCGACGTAAGTCCAGTGATTGGCAGTCGGGCTCCACGTTTGCCGTTTTGTGCGTGTTTTGGTTCGGATGCTGACGTAATTCCATCGAGTGGTTGTCGGGCTCCATGTTTGCCATCTGTTTGTGCGTTTTGTGTTGTTTGGCGTGCGTAAGCCGAACTACAGTGGCTCTGATTCTCGTTCCAGACGAGATATGTAGGCATAGGATGCGATGTCCTATCGAGCTCCCTTCTCTTTACCCCACCTGCGTTCCCCTGTGTGTGTGTGATGTTTTAGCAACCTATTCTTTATTTTAGAGCGTGGATCTCGTCGAGTACGACGGACGTGAGGGGTGATAATACCTTCCCCTTGCGTAACCGACTCCCTTACCCTTTCTCTTTGGTCGCAAGACCATTTCCTTTCCAGGTTTCTCTGAGCGTTTCCTTTCCCTATCTTGGGATAAATAACGCGCAGTGGCGGCTCTGTGTTGTGTTTTTGTTTCAGCCCGCCGGTTGTTTTTCGCGGATGCGACACGCAGCCTATGTATTCCTTGTCCGAAATGAATGAATTTGAGCTCTTTGGAAAGGTGAGATCAAAAGGAACAACTTTCATGTTCAACAATTTTTCATTTGGAGCTTGGAACTTGGAGAAATTTGAGGTGGAAGTTTGGAAATTTTTGACATATCAAAATGTTTCTAAGTGTCAAGCCATATGTCTAAATATTCCACCTTTCTTAACTTTTTATATGAGCTTAAAATGAGAAACGTGTCTTCATCAAAGTTGTATCTATTTTCAAGACCTTCAAAATAGTCACCAATTTCATGTCATTTGGATTTAAAATGATAGAGTTATGCATTTTTGAAGTTTGGAAAAATCACTTGGTCAATGGTATAGGTCAAAAGTGACCTATAATGTAACCTCATATTACATGCTCAAAAAAGTTGAATTAGCTCCCACTCCAAACATCAAAGTTGAATTAGACACATTGAATTTGACTGTGCAACTTGGAAATCTTTCATCTCATAAAAATTGAGCAAGTTATGGCCTTGGGAAGTTGACTTTCAAATTAGGGTTTAGACAAAATGACCTATAATGTTTCAACATATAAAATAATTTTCCAAGTAAAACTAGCTCTAGGTCTCAACGTGAAAGTTGTTTGTAATGTCAGTTAGAGTAAGTTTTCTCTTGGAATCATTTTTATATGGTGAAAATTGTAGGAGATAAGGTCTAGGGAGACCCAGTTTTGATCAGATGAATTCATCTGGCCAACCACCATCAACCAACTTGCTAACTTTCAATTCTCTTGACTTTCTTGGCTCATGGTAGATCATATATGCATAAGATGATTAAATTTGAAGTGTCCCTTGAGGAATTTGATCAATTGGTGAGATAGCTTGTTGGAGAAGTTACTCAAAATACCCAGTCAAACTAGGGTTTCCAAGGCAAATCACCCTCAAACTCTTGAAGAAAACTTGATCAATATAATATATAGAGAACATTGGGACTCATATATGATGTTCATAATCATTCTTGAATCAATCCATGGTTGTGCTCTTTGTTCATGAGGGTCTCAAACCCTAGATGTGAACTTGATGAATCAATGGAATCATGCCCTTCCTACAAAAGAGTTAGACAAATGCAAAGACATATTTTTGGTATTTTGGTTAGTGAAATGATAAAATACAAGTATGATATAATCACAAGGTACTTGGTGATCCCTCCCAAAACAAACCCAATGAAAGAGGGGTAAGGAGGATGCCAAGGTATGATCCCAATGCTAGTGCTTATGATGAAATTGCATGAGGGATCTTAGGGTCAAAATTGGGGTCTTACAACACCCTGTTCGGGCGGGGTGATAGCACGGGTGTGGCAACTCAGTGGGAGTTGTTTTTCATGTACTCGATGTCACAAAACCAGACCATCAATGTTGTTGCCTTTGTAGCTGATTACTTGAGTAGAGTTGACCGGGCGAACTCCAGGGGTATTTCCGTTGGAGGCATGATTATCCAGATTGCATAGCATTTGGGGTATCATGCGATTTTCCTTGAAGACACCCTAGTGGCATGTAAGACCAAAATAGATATGGCAACTTTTATCCATCAATGTATGATTTATGTTGCACCTAATTACTATCCTGTTCTGATTCATAAGAGATTTATTATTGCACTTCCTGATTCGAACATAGTAAGTATTACTGACTGTGCAAATTGGTTATATGTGAGTGTTGACCCCGATACAGAGGAAGGCTACGAAGCTGAGAATCTTGTTGCAGGTGAACAATTTGCAAGTGAACATGTTACAGATGAAGCGGTAAATGAAAAGGAGGAGCCTCAAGAGCAGTTTGTACCCCCGCCTCATGAGCCATTCCATCAGGGTGTCGGGTCATCATCCATGAATCACGACCAGTGGGCATGGGTACAAACCAAGCTCGATGACCTGAGAACCGAGCAAACAAGATAGGGCATCGAGAAGGCTCGATAATGTGCGATGTTGGATGAGATGAACCTAATGATGTGACAGTTGATGCCATATTTTCCGTTCCTGCCTCCTCAGTAGGGCACTGTGAGTTTTCCTTCTTCTACCTTGTTCTACAAACATTGGGGCCAATTTTTAGTTCAAGTGTGTGTGTATGTGTGTGTGTGTGGAGGGGGGGGGGGTTATTTTTCTATTTGTTTTGTTTATTTTTAATTTTTATTATTACCCCATTTTTACTGTTTTGCATTTGGTTTGTTTTTTTGGGTACTATGTGTTGGTGTAAGCCCTAGAGGCCAATACTTTTGGTACTTGTATCGAATTATTTATTAATAATAAAAGGCTTTTTCTTTATTATGTTTGTCTAATAAAGTCCCTAGAATAGATAGTCCGTTTAATGTATCAAGTGTGACTTAATCATGAGATCACATTAAACATAAGGACACTATTCTTAAAGTATCCATAGTCGAGCTTTATTGTGAAGTGGGATAACATTAAAGCATTAAGACTATTATGTATATAGACTGATGATCACATCTCATGGATCATGGATAAGAAGTTATCAAGTCTTAAACATAGGTATGAATATTAAGAATAATATTTATACTGGATTGACCCACTATGAGAATACTATATAGAATGTTATGCAAAGTGTCATAAGTTATTCTCATGGTGATAATGGTGTATACCACCCTTCGACCTAAAACCACTATGGACCCTAGATGTAGAGTCGAGTGCCTTATTGCTGATCAAACATTGTCTGTAACTGGATGACCATAAAGACAGTTGATGGGTACTCCACGAAGCATGCTAAGGGACATGAGTGACCTAGATGGAATTTGCCCATCCTGCGTAACAGGATAAATGTCTATGGGTCCAATATTGAACTGGACAAGGATGACACGGTCTATGCCTTGTGTTCAATATAGACATAAGGGTAAAAGGATAATTGTACACATAAGTATTATCACAAAAGGATTTGTCATATCATATGACATTTTCGTGTCTTGGGTAGCAGTGATGTGTTGCTAGATACCACTCACTGTTTATTATGTTAAATATGTGATTTAATATAATTGCCAATGCCGCGAAAACCTACAGGGTCACACACAAAAGGACAGATTGATGAGAGGTAGAGTAACAAAGGAATACCGTAATGTACGGTGCACTTAAGTGAATTGTAGAACATCGTAAGGTACGATGTACTTAAGTAGAATACGAAATATGGTAAGGTACCACAGGCTTAAGTGATTTTGGCATATTATAAGATACCCTTGAGAACTGGTAGTAATTGATATTTGTTGATGCAATAGTGACTCAAAGTTGTTACATGGACAAATCATACCCCTTCCCTGACATTGTTCCTCTTTCCTTGCAAACCCTTATTTTTTACAGTATTATTTTTTTTGCCTTTATTTTTTTATATCTGAATCTAAAAACCCCCAACAATAGTTTTTGTTTAATTGAACGATAAGTTGAACTTGATATTGATTTGCAGTCCTTGAGATCGACATTCGGGGAATTTCCCTTTTAT
Source organism: Lathyrus oleraceus (assembly GCF_024323335.1). NCBI lineage: Eukaryota > Viridiplantae > Streptophyta > Magnoliopsida > Fabales > Fabaceae > Lathyrus > Lathyrus oleraceus. Next base: position 144,071,507 of record NC_066585.1, on the reverse strand, counting down.
TACTATAACAAGCAAAATAATACACTTTCTATTTTTCCGACTAAACGTCCTGGCTAGATACGGGGTCCCTCAAGTCGTAATAAGAAACAACATGATGCGGTTCACAAACAGGAACTTCAAGAATCTATTAGAAGACTTAAAGGTCAAATACCGTTTTCACGTAAGTGGAACACCCTTAGACCAACAAACAAGATGAAGCAGCAAACTGAATAGTCTTAAGAGGATTAAAATGAAGAGTTGAAGCAACAAAAGGAAATTGAGCAAGTGAGCTCCCACATGTCCTATAATCATATCGAACTATGCCCCATTCGACTACTGGTGAAACTCCTTTCCAATTAACCTACTGGATCTAATTTGTCATCGTTATAGGAGAAACTAGTTAAGTTGAAGAAGGATACACCCCTTATCAAAGGAAGACAACGCCAAGACAATCAAAGAAAATGTTTATCTCTTGGAAGAAAAGAGGATCGCCACCACCCTCATGAGTGCGTTCATCAAACAAGTTGCATTAGCTAAATACAACTAGCCAGTTTGACTGTAAGAATTTAAACTATAGGATCTCGTGTTGAAACGAACCGACATTGGGGGAAAGAATTATAGAGATGAAAAACTTCCGGTCAACTAAAAAGGATCCTACATGATCAAGACGAACCTGAGAAATGGAACCTATACTCTAAAAACCATGAGAGGAGAATCCAGTATGAATAGATACAAGAATATACTATGTTTAGTTGGAAGAAAATTAAAAACTTATTGATATAATATGTTATATTATATTTATTTTTTAAATATTCGAGTAACAAAGATATTCCGTTGTAAATTTCTCCAAAATGTTTTATATTTTTATAAAATTCATAAATATAAAATATTATCATTATTTCAAATTAAATAAAACATGATAATGAGATAATATCATAATCTCATTTTTTAAAATAAAAATTACTTATAACTTATCAAATTAATTCATTCTGAATTATTTCTTCCTAAACTGAAAAATCTTTAACAAAATATTAAACTTCAAGATATCATTTGTGTTCTTGTGATAACACTGTTTTTTTTTAATAATATTTTTTTCCTCACCCTAAATTCAACTTTTCCATGTTAATTAATCCAAAACTATCATACATTTTGAATGCTATCAAAAATCATTTTTAATTTTGATTTTCAATCTTCTTACTTTCTCTATGCACAAAATTTTCATTTTATTTACAATTTATAAAAATTAAAATTATAGCTATACTAACATTTGTAAAAAAAAATTCAAACGTACTAATATATTTTAATAAGCTTGAAACCTACATGTTATATTAAATAACTTCAATTCCTACTAAATTATTGTTCACTCAATAGTAATGACGGAACCACTATTTTTTTTAATAAAGAATGGAAAAGTCACTTAATAAATCTCCTAAAATTTCGTAGTAAATTTTATTTTGTTGGAATGGTAGTGTTAAGGTAGAGATTTTTAAAACTAAAATTATGAAATGTTAGAATTGGGAAAAAGCTATTAAGAGATAAAAGTGTAGTCCCTCTTAAAAGTCTTGGCCACACTTTCTCTCTCTTTTTAAATATAATAATTATTTCTTATAATTTTTCAATCAATAAATTACAAATAAGAGAGATGGCCGAATATGTAAAATATGAGGGGGATATAATTCCATTTTAATATGTTGCTTCTATTTGATTACTGTTTCTATTTTCATACATTTTCACTTATTAAGATTAATTTTAAAAAATATTTATTTTTTAAAAGAAGTTGCAATGTTGTCTCGTAATCAGTTTTATATGACGATGAATACAAGTTTGAATTTTAAAAAATAAAATAAAATCAATTTAGCTTTTTCATGAAATCCGTATAAAACTAAATTGACGAAGAAAAAATTAATTTGTTGTAGTTAATCAAATTGATATTTTTCTACATTTAAAACTTTTATTTTAAAAAATAATTAAATTTTTTAATCAAATATTTTAATATTTTACACTATTAAACTAAATAAAAAAGCTAAATTGGGAATCAAAACTAGTAAGAAATACATATACACATCATATAATGGTTTAGTTTGGTTGTCATATGAAATTTGATCCGATCAATTTTGTTCGTACTTGAAAAGACTAAATCAATTTAATTATTTAAAATTGAATTATCAAGTCACGGAATGATGAAAAAAACAAATTTAAATAAAATCGGAATATCCCGTAAAAAAAATCAGAAAATAAATAAAATGATTGAATCTGATTGGTTAGTCAACCCATAATAGTCGCCAAACTTTAACTTAACCTATCTTTTCGAATCACCGTAACAAAAACTATACTGAATATAAATATACAATACTTTTTATTTTAGTAGTAGCATCATTATTAACTCTCATCATAAAAACAACAATTATTAATTATTATAGCACTTATTATTCATTCACACTGAAAGAAGATGGAAAAGAAGAGCACATTCGACTTGGTTTCAGACGATTCCGATCACAAATTCCACAGCCACAACATCGGCGGAAACTGCTTCAGAGACACCAAGAGTGCCGTCTACAAACGAATCATGAAAGAGTGGAAAATCCTCGAAAAAAACCTCCCCGATTCCATCCACGTAAAAGCCTACGAACGCCGCATCGATTTACTCCGCGCCGTCATCATCGGCGCCGCCGGTACGCCTTACCACGACGGTCTCTTCTTCTTCGACATCGCATTCCCGGAAGATTACCCTCACAGACCACCGAAGATCCATTACATCTCATTCGGGTACCGGCTCAACCCGAATCTGTACCCTAACGGTTTCGTTTGTTTGAGCCTTCTAAACACATGGAGTGGTAAAAAGTGCGAGAGGTGGGACCCATCTACTTCCACTTTGCTTCAGGTTTTAGTTTCTATTCAAGCGTTGGTTCTTAACGAGAAGCCGCTTTATAACGAACCTGCCTACCGTGTTTTGAGTCGTTCACTTTTCGATTCGAAGTCACGTGCTTACAACGGCGACGTTTTCGTTCTCACGTGCTACTCCGTTGTTTGCCTCATTCGTAAACCGCCGAAGAATTTTGAGGAATTTGTTAAGGAACACGTTCGTGAGCGAGGGCACGTGCTTCTCGCCGCGTGTAAGGAGTACGCGAATGGGCGCGTGAGGGTTGGATATTACGGTTACAACAGCAATAACAACACGGAAGTTATTAAAGTTACGGCTACTTTTCAGAAGCTGTTACGAAGTGCTTATGCCAATATGTTTAAGAAGTTTCTAGAATGTGGTGCTTCGTTGGAGGGTTTCGTTGCAGAGTTGGAAGTGGAAAAACAAGTAAAAGAAAAGAGATCCAACGGTGGGAAAGGAATCATCAAGAAAGCTATGGGGAAAATCAAACAAGCTTTGGGATGGAAGAAGGAAGAAAAGAAGAAGAACAACACATAAAGTCCTTCTTTTTTCCCGCAAATTAATATAACAGTATGCATTATCATGAATTTAATTTACTTTTTTATTTATTTATTTTATTATAAGACACTCCTGATTAATTAGTGTAAATGAATGACTCATACTCTTGTTAGGTTTTTAGTTATATATGGTGGAGTTTATGTGTGGAGTCTCTCCGACTATGAAATGTTTCTAGCTTCAATATATGAATAAAGTTTATTTGTTTTTACACACTACTAGTATTTTTATTTTATTTTTAAAATGGAGTTTATTCCTGCCTAAATGTTACTTGGCAAAAGTTAGGTTAGTATAGTTAACAATTTGTATGGCTTTATGTGATAAGAAATAACTGATGTGAATTATGATTAGTGTTAATATGATAATTAAGAAAAATATTAATTATTGTTTTGAGAATTTCTTATGGATGGTGTAGTAGTACCTTTTTTAAAGTTTTTTTCTTCTTTTATTAGGCAACCCTATATAGACTTTATCCTTTTCTTTTTTCTTTTAAGATTAAAAATTCCTAAAAGTTTATCTGTTTTCTATATATAAAATCAGCATTGCTATATGTTTATACTATAAGTTATACCTATATACTATAAGTTATACCTATATCATATGCACTCTTCATAAATATGGTGAACAGTGCCGTGAATAGTAATGTTTGTGTACTGTTCATGAATAGTGATTTATATATTAAAATAAAGTTGATTAATGAAATATAAAAAATTAGTTAACGAAGTTATGAAATTGATTAATTAACATTCAGATATAAAAATAATTTTTAGTAGTAAAACAAAGTTGATTAATAAAATATTAAATATTGATTAATAAAGTTATAAAGTTGGTTAATCACACAGTACTCTTAAATAAAAAAAATAATAAATAATTTTTTTATATATTTTTATAAAATATTATTTTATTATTATAATATTTTACTGTTCACCGAATTGATGAATAATAAAATATGGTATAGTGTATGTTTTGGTGTAAGAATAATATTTTTTCTATAAAATATAAAAAAGTTGAACTTTAGCTATAAAAGTATAAAAGTAGATAAGCATTTTATTTTAGGTTATTAAAACTGATGTATAATTTTGATTATGTAAGGTTCACACTTCACATGTGGAGATTTGAAATATTGATATTTCAAATACGTGTGGTGAATTGTTTTCCCTTCTAGTGTGCCATTTTAATTTATGATGCCGATTTCAATATATGAGAAAGTTTTGAATCAAGTTATATTTAATTAGGAGAATACCCCGATTTCAATATTTGAGAAATTTTTAAACCAAGTTATATTAAATTAGGAGAATACCTAATTTCAATATTTGAGAAACTTTTGGACGAAGCAATATTTAATTAGGAGAATACTACAAAATATGGTTTCAATTGGCAATTTTAATTAAGTTCTATTTGGTTAATGTTTCTATTTTCATACATTTTACTAATTAAGATTAATTATAAAAAATTTAACAATATGCATACAAAAATAGTGTATGAATATAGAGAATTTATATTGGAAGTTAGTGAGAGAACTTATGTTTATTTATTTATTTTTATTATTTTATTTATTTCAATAATCTAATCATTTTTATTTTCTAATATTAATTTTTAACACTACACCTTTCAATATTTATTGAATAAATAATATATTTGATCATTATTATATATCAGATACATCAATTATTCAATAAAATAAAAAAATATTGCTTATAATAGTGACGATATATATATTATATATTATATAAAACCTAATTTATTAATATTTTAATAATATTCATAAAAATATATTTTATAATTTGGATATTCAAAAACTGGTATAAATTCAACCGCATTAAATTAGATTTGATTGAATCGAATTTTTTAACATAACATCTACGGCCCAACCAAATTTTAAATAAATTTATTTTTGAATCGGATAAATTTTGTCTCAAAACCGATCAAATATATACCACAAACACACTTAATTTCCATTATTGAAAAGGATGCTTGACCATTTATTTTAGAATAATCTTGGTTGTATATGTAATAAATCTCTCACGATTTTCACTCTATTAAATTGAATCTTTTTGCCTATAAATAGAACTCCTCAGTTCATTTACAAATTATTCCAAATTTTTGAATCTTTCGGAATCTCTCTTCTCCCTCTCATTCTCTTCATCTCAAAATTTTTTTTTTCTAGTTTTCGAATTGTTTATCGCGCCATCAAGAACTTGATTATTTCCGGATACTAAGAATGATTTAGACATCATCTGAAGGTGTATCTTTTTGAACGATTCATTGCGGTGTAAGTGATAATCGTAATTTTGATTGAGTTTTTTATTTTGGAGACGTCGTCGAAACTCGACTGCATTACATAATTATTGACAATACGATAAAACGTCTTAAAAAATCGACCTAATACGCGACTCGTCTCAATAATTTTCTTTATTACAATTTTTCAAAACTCAAAACAACATCTTCTTTATTAAAGAAATTTCCTTCTTCTTTTAGATGAATCATTTAAACATGAAGTCAGTAAACAAAAGACACAAAGAACTAAATACAAAAATACACAAGAGAAAAAGAAAACAAACAGAGTATTTTTATATTAGTTCACAACAACACATTGATATTTATAGTCCTCTCCTTATTGAGAGATACAATTACACTTGAAGATTTAATCCACTAAATCAAGTGTTCTTTTCTTTGATTCATTTAACAATATATTAGAATTCATTCGGTCATTTTAACAACATCCGACAAATATCTTGTCGAGGAATCAAGTATGTATCAATGCCTATATATTTTTCTTTTTACAAAAGGTTTGTTATCACTACTAAGTTGATTCGAAAGAATATGACTTTGAACATTAATTGATAGAAAGCCGAGTTAATGAATTTAATTATCATAAAAAGAATGTTAATGTTCAAATTATATATCAATTAATCTCCAAAGGTTGGTATGTTACTAAAGGCTTAAATGACTTAAATACAGAGAGTGTTTCTTTTAAGGTCTCAAATTCATAATATGTTAGGTGTTAATAATCAGTTAGATTTCATTAGTAGACAATGAAAGTAATTCTCTTGAAGTAGTTAGTCTTATGACCGAATATTAAATTTAAAAAACAATCATATATCAATTCAAATGTATGATTTTCTTTTCTCTTTTTTTTTTATGTTCATCAAAACCATCTCACGAGGACTTTTAACCTATGATTTTTTTGTATATCAGATGTAGTCATTCCAAAATAGTGTCTGGACTACATCTTTGAAGATCGTCATCAACTTTATTATTTATAATAAAGTTTCTTTTATATACGTTGGAAATATAAATGTTGGCATCATACATGGAAAATTGTAGTTGAACATTTACTTGTTTGAAAGATATGTTGTATATGAGATATATAGGGGTGATATCTATAAACACTCTGACGTTAGTCAATATTTTCGATATAACTAGTTCGACGAAGAAAGGTAATGTCGAAAGAGATATGACTAGGTTTTGAGTAACCTGGTGGTACTGGGTTCGACCAATGTTTGGCCAATTTTGACATGTTTGGGGCTTAACATATTTTTACAAATGAAGAGTGGTTGCCTTCGACGACTTCTACTTACAAAAGGATAAGATCAAGTATAACTGTCAGTTGATGATATCTTGACGTTGAAGACACATGGGAGTCAACCATCATCCCCAAGACCACGTAGAAGGGTACGTGTTAGGCATGCAAGTTACAACCGTCGAAGACCGTTATATTTTCACTAGTATATAAGTAGTCTCTGCGTAGGGATTTGGGGTGACAGATCATATACAAGAACTCTATAGAACTTAAAGTACTCGCGTCAAAGAGAGAAACAAGTTTGTGAGACAATGTATGATCTTGTACACCATATTTTATTCATTTAAATTGAAATCATTTACATCATTCCTTAAGCATTTTACTTTGCTTTTACTTGTCTTTTCATTTATTTTACTACAATTCTTGTTTCCGACCCAGTCGGTATAGTTACTTAATTCACAGTTTATTCGTCTAATCTACGAACATTCAAAAACCACTTGTAGAATTTACGCACAAAATGTCTTAGGATTCACTAGTCTATCTTCCAAGTAACAATCTTTAAGACTAGCGCTTGTTTATCAAAAATCACAGTAAACAAATTGGCACGCCCAGTGGAACCTGTTGTGTGAAAAAAATTAAGAAAATTTTTTTTATTAAGAAAAATAAACTTGGATGTGATTATGTTTTATGGTTCTTTGTGTGAGTTATTCTCAATAGTCATGTGTATATGTGTTTATGGAATGGTAAAGTACTTCCAGAAATGAAAAGCCCACCCTTTAGAAATATTCCTCCACTAGACCCTCATAATAACCCTCAAAGCCAAGGAGGACAACCAAACCAATCAACAATTAGTGGTGTTGTTACTCAACTCGTGATTGGGGTAACCACCCCTATTCTTGTTTCAACGCCAATTACTTCGGCAGTCTTTGAACCAGTGACATCTTTGCCACTAACAATGAATGTTCCAATAACACCCGAGCCCACGAGACCCATAGTTGAAAACACTATCAACCCAGGAGTCTCTTATGCACCATAATTTTTGTTACCAATGGTGGCGAGGGATTATACTTATAACATGCCAACGACAATGGTGGAAGGCTTACAAACAAACACGTCTACATATGCAGACAATACAATGAATGTTTTTTCGCCTTACAGTCCTCAACTGGCGTCAGGGTCAACATTAAGTAATCCTATTTAAATGGCACGACCCGAAACATGAGTAAGTTACGCTTCTTAGACTACACCATCTTTGAACACAACATCTCTTATGTCTGTAAGACAACAGATGAACGAGAGTAATCGTGAAATGGTTGACAGTCTTACTAAGTAAATGGGTACCATGTTCAGCCCTCTAATCTAAAACACTAACCAATGTTACCAGATGTTGGAAAATAAAATGGGTAGAATTGTTGATTTCTTTGGTGTTCCTCAAGTACCTAATCATCAGATTCGTCAAGTCCAAAATGTTAGGCCGAGTCAAAACTTAGGAGTACGAAACAATAGGGGAACCCCCACAAATCAAGGGTTGCAATAAGTTGTGCCCTAACCAGTAGAGGCTTTTGCACAAGTGAAGGTCGAAGACAACATGGGGCAGAATGATCCAGAAGTAGTTTTTGTCAACCGAAACCAAAATGCGGACGAAGTATATAGGAATGTCTAACAAAATAACTTTGGAAGGAAGAATAACTTGACCCACATGGTCGAAACTATTCTTTCCCAAAATGGTTTTAATATAGGTCTTCATAGACCAAATTTGGTGTCTGCCCTATCAAAATATATATTGTAGACTGAACTCCCCAGGGGGTGGAAGATCCCCAAATTTATAAAGTTTTCAGGAGACAATAGCGAGTCGATCGTCAAACATGTGGCTCGTTACCTGACTGAGGCAGGGGATTCGGAGAATAATGAGAATTTGAGAATGAAATATTTTCCAAATTCTCTGACTAAAAACACATTTACATGGTTTAGAACACTTCCCTCACACTTCTTATGTAATTGGAGTCAACTAGAGAGAGTGTTCCACAAATATTTTTACATGGGTCATTCAAAAATTAACCTTAAGGAACTGACCGATGTTAGGCGCAAAATACCTGAGTCAATTGATGACTACTTAAACATGTTTAGAATTTTGAAGGCAATAGTCGAAATGGCGGCGGGAGTTCTAGACTATTCCATTAGGAAGAAGTTAGCCACTCAATATCTAAGGGAAATGGATTAATTGGCAGATAAAGTTCGCCAAGTCAAATGATGAAAAGCTGAAAAGGCCAGATCGAACAAGTATAGCAAAAAAGAGAAAGTTGCTTACATAGAAGCAAATGACTATTTAGAGACTAACATAGTTTATGAACCTGTCGAAGAAAGTGAGGTCCATGTGGCGGAACTAAATCCTGAACCCCCATATGTTTGCAAATTTTTGAAACCTTCAAACAGGAAAAATCCCGTCGAACCGAGTAAGAATGAAAAATTCGTTACAAAGACATATACGTTTGATATAACAAAGTGTGACAATTTTTTTTGATTTGTTAGTCACTGATGGGCAGGTTATAATTCCCCAAGCCTAAAGACTCCTCCATTAGAGCAGATGAAATGAGAGGTTTTTGTAAATACCATAACTTCTCGGGTCATAAGACTTCTCAATGTGTGCTTTTTAGGGACTTAGTACAAAAAGAGCTCAAAGAAGGCAAACTATAATTCACGGAGAAACCCAAGGCTACAATGCAAGTAGACTCAGATCCTCTCCAGGTCTAAGAGGCACACTTTGATGAACCTATCGAAATCCTAATGGTCGAAGCTACTAAAGGATTGGACATGGAAGTTGAGCAGATCGTTGTGGAAAATGTTGATGAAAAGATGAATGTGGTGTTCACTAAGGTGGAAGAGGAACTCATTGACTTCCTAAATCAATACAAACTGAGTGACTACAAGGTCATGTTGTGCCTAAGGTGCAACGCTATGTTTGATGAAGAGGCTACTAAAGGCCTTGAAACTGTCAAACTCTCGCATCCAAGGAAGAATAGACAGGGTCGATCAGCACCCAGTTTCACCTTCATCAAGAGGGGCGTTCCATATAGGAACCAGAGCTCTCATAATTTTTTTTGGAAATCACCGAAAAACTTACATTCCACCTTCCAAGTCCCTAAGGGAGAATGGGTTCAACCTTCAAACCAGCAAGGGCCAAAACAACAAAAATGGAAGGCTGTCAACATGGGCGTAGGATCCTCCTACCATGACAACTCCTACATGACAAATAAGTATTTTTATGGACCTCAGAATTATCTGGGAAAGAACCCCATGACGAGGACATAATGACGTAGATACTAGAGGAATAAAAAATCAGCATATGAAGTTGCATGGTCAAAATCCAACAATAAAACACCTACAGAAAGAACCATCGAGGTAGCCAAAAGGCCTGTAAAACAAAGATTGTTTCCGAAGTTGCCACTAGTGGAGAAAAGTGACTATGTAGATCCTACAGTCTAAACTAACGATGAAATGGTCTTACATAACTTCGACACATGGCTAGAAAATGATTTCAATGTCACTTGCAACATTGTATCAGTCTTACCTGGAGAATTTGATTGTGTCTCTAAATTCTCTGAGACAGAAGAAAACTATTCAACCGAGTAAGTAGCGAATCAAAACCCAGTGTGTTACTATGTGATGAACAATGGTGTTGTTGAAGAGAAACACACCATGTTTAAAAATCCTGATGCATGTATGATGAATCATCTCAAGCCTTTGTTTATACGTGAAAAAGTAGACAAAGTTGGCGTTAACAAAGTCTTTGTTGATGGAGGCACAATAATAAATTTGATGCCTCATTCCTTATTAAAAAGAAAAGGAAAGTATGACTCAGATTTGCATCCACACAATATGATGTTGTCTAACTACGAAGGAAAGACAAGTCATATCTTATATGTGATCCAAGTTGATCTTTCATTTGGCACATTAACAAGGTCAACCCTCTTTATGGTAATATCGTCCAAGGCGAATTATAAACTGTTGTTAGGACGAGAATGGATTCATGGGATTATGGCAGTTCCTTCAATGCTCCACCAAAATCTTTCTATATGGCACCCTGATGAGATAATTGAAAATATAGAGGCTGACCAAAGCTACTCCATGGCTGAAGTTAATCATGTCTATGGAAAACACTTTGGCAGAAATTTAGCAAGATATCCCCATGCTATCTAGCAAAATCAGCATTCACACCATATGAGACTACATCATATTTTCTAAAGTTACACCCCACACATAGCTTCATCTGGGATCGAGAAATAATAAGAGACCAGGGTGTTAAAGAAGGAACCATCCTACCAACTGGGTGGGAGATGAATTATAATAGCGTTGACTGGTTTGAGCGTCTTACTCGAATTTCGGCCTACATGGCCAAAAATAGAATAAAAGCGGTCTTAGAGGCTGATATTTCATTAAAAAAATGGTTGATAAGGCCAAAATTGTCAAAAATATTGAAACAAAAGAAAATGGCCATTTTAGCCAAACATTAGTTTCAGAAAGGCACAAGTTGGACTGCATCTACGACGACGAGCCTTTGGGATTCGAAAAGGATCCAATGAATTCAACTAAGAAATTCTAGGCTCAAGATCCATTATAAGAGACCGACTTGGGGGATAAAACACCTAAAAGGCCAACCTAAGCACTAAACCTGACCCAGTCCTAAAGGAGAAGATGATCAAGTTACTACAAGAGTACAAGGATTGCTTTGCTTGGGACTATAACAAGATGCATGGTTTGAGTCAAGACATGATGGAACTAAAGTTGCTAATTCGACCTAGTAAGAAGTCAGTAAAGTAACTACCAAAGAGGTTTACGCCAAAGATAATATTCAAGATCAAAGAAGAGATCGAGAGTTCATCAGAAGCAAGTCCATTAGAACTGCCAGGTATGTCGAATGGTTGGCTAATATAGTACTTGTCATTAAGAAAAATAAGACTCTTAGGGTATGTATAGACTTTAGGGATCTCAATAATGCTACGTCTAAGGATGAATACCATATGCTTGTGGGAGAAATGTTAGTCGACTTAACTTCGGGTTTCGACTACTTAAGCATGCAAACGACTATTTAGGGTACAAACAATCTTCATTATTGAAGAAGACGTACCAAAAACGATGATTCAATGCCCATGGGCCATAGAAACCTACGAATGGGTAGTGATGCCTTTTGTCCTGAAAAAATGTTGGTACAACCTATCAAAGAGCTATGAACTCTATGTTCCATAATTTTATTGACACCTTTATGTAGGACTATATTGATGACATTGTCATAAAATCCTCATTGAAAGATGGTCATCTAGACCACCTTCGACAATCCTTTGAAAGGATGAGGAAATATGGATTAAAGATGAACCCATTGAAATTTTCTTTTTGTGCCCGTGTAGGCGACTTCTTGGGTTTTGTAGTGCACAAAAAAGGCATCGAAATCAATCAAACCAAAACCAAATTAATTCAGGACAGTAAACCTCTCTCGACAAAGAAATAACTTCAATCTTTATTGGGAAAGATAAACTTCCTAAGGAGGTTTATATCTAATTTGAGTGGCATAAAACAAGTGTTTTCTCCTTTGCTTCAACTGAAGAAGGGGGAGGTTTCAGGTGGGAACCAGACCACCAAAAGGCGTTCTACGAAATCAAAGCATATTTGATGAGGCCTCATTTTTTTTTACCTCCAACTATAAATAAAGTCTTGAAGTTGTACATATCAGCATCAGATATGGCTATAGGAAGCCTGTTGGCTCAAGAAAATGATAATGGCGTTGAAAGGGCCACCTGTTATCTTAGTCGAGTTCTAAATAATGATGAAACTAAACATAGTTCAATAGAAAAGCTATGTCTTTGCTTGTACTTTTCATGTACCAAATTAAAGAATTATATAAATACAACCAATGTATTTGTTTATTCTCATTTTGATATAATTAAACATATGCTATTTAAACCCATTCTACATAGCCGGATTGGGAAATATGCATTAGCTCTAACTGAATATTCATTAACTTACTCACCCTTGAAGGCCAGATAATTGCAGACTTTATTATCAACCATTCAATGGTCGAGGTGACACAAAATTACATGAGTAACAAACCTTGGAAATTATAATTCGATGGTTTCAGGCACAAGGATGGAGCTAGGATTGGAATTCTCATAATGTCCCAAAGGAGATAACGATGAAGTTCAAATTAAGAATTAAGTGCCACTGCTCCAACAATGAGGCTGAATATGAGGATTTAGTAGCAAGCCTTTGGATTTTGTTGGACTTGGGAGCAAAAGGATTCAAAATAAAAGGAAACTTAGAGCTGGTGGTGAAGCAATTAAAAAAAGAATACAAGTGTATCAAGGAGAACTTGATGATTTACTTCGTCACATCGAACTCTCTTTTGAAACGCTTCGACTCCGTTGATATCAGCCATGTGCCTCAATTGGAGAACCAAGAGGCAAATGACATAACACAAATTACTTCGGGCTATAAAGTCTCCAAGGAAACTTTAGAAGAGCTAATTGAAGTCAAAGATAAATCGATTTTGACTGAAATCTCCCCAACAACATTGTCAACGACAGAACTTGTGGGGGTAGAAGTGTTTAGGGACATACCAAACCCAAAAAACTCTGAAGTTTTTGAAGATTTTGAAACTTTTGAAGTTATTTCCAATGACAGTATGTCAGATAATAATTGGCGAAAACCAATGGTAACATACCTAGAAAGTCCCACAGGGATGACCGATTGAAAGATAAACTACAGAGCCTTAAGTTATGTGATAATTGGAAATAAGTTATTCAAGAAAACTCCTAGAGGGGTTTTACTCAAGTGTCTTGGTAAAAATGAGGAATATTTGGCAATCTTAGAAGTTTATAATGGATTTAGTGGTTCTCATCAAGCAGGCATCACTACTACAAATAACTCCATTTCACCACGGACATGAAATGAATTTTACCTCGGTTACTCGGGAGAGGTAATGAAGTGCGACATGAAAATTTTCCATTTTACCCATTAGTTTTGGAATAACCGAGGGGAAAACCGTTGAACATGGAGTGAGTCCGACCCCACACAACTGCACATTAGTTCTTTTAAAAGGTGTCACTTTACTTCTCGATTATTTCTATAACCGAGGGTATATATATATATATATATATATATATATATATATATATATATATATATATATATATATATATATATATATATATGTGTGAAAGAAACATATATGTCATGTTTTATTAATATACAACTTATTTATTTTATATTTTTTATCGTTTCAATCTACAAGTATAAATGTTTGACAAATTGTGAATTCGAATCATCTTCATCATTGTTCAAATCATCTTCATCACTATAAATCTAGGGTGACAAATACTGGTATCCCGTTCCATTCGAACCCTGTGGAAAAACAAACGTTAGGTATTACATACATTTGTTTCTGATATAAAATTTAAAAAGGATTAGATAAATAAATGAACTTGCAGTTACATGATCAGAGATTATGTTAGAAGACCAACCTTGAACCAGATTTTTTTTCCCGCTCTTGCAATCCATCACATAAATCTTTGGCAGAGTAAATACACTCTCACCAATCACATATTAAATAAACCTAATATTTTTCTGCTCTTGCAATCTATCATAATAATACTTTTACTTTATAAAATCTCATGACGCTCTAATTAAACGTAGAGGGTTTCACAATAATGTTTGGGTTTCACAACGTAGCGCCCTATATATACATGGGTGATATTCACGTTTTGATTGAGCATAGACAGGGCCATCCCCGAAAATTTGGAGGCCCTGGTCCAATTTTAAAAATGGACTCAATAAAAAGAATGGTAAATTTTTGTTGTTGTAAAATAATACATTTAAATAGTAAAAGTGCAGGTATCACATGTCGAACCATTGACCTTTAGGTCAAAAACAAAGTTCTTTATTGCTATGCTAACTAGTTTAGATTCCAAATAAAATTCAACAACTAATATTTATATATTTATTTTTGGTTTATAAATTATAAAAAATAATTTTGAATCCCCTATTTTTTGGAGGTCCTGTGTTCTAGGCCTCCTTTCCCGGGCCCAAGGCCGGCCATGGGCATAGAGGATTTCTTGTGGATTCGCTACTATCAAATTTTAATATTTATAATGTTTTTATAATTAGGGTTTTAGATTTCACGCAGATCACTAATGACAATGTGTTGAATGTTGATACTCTTTAAATGAACGACAACGATTTGTTTAAGGATGGTGAAAAAAACACATTTATATTTTACCTCAATTATTACTCAAAACCGGAGTAAAATCTATTTCTTTTTAGATAAAAATACAATAAAATATGTTCTAATAAATTTTTTTACCTCGGTTATTACTCAAAATCGAGGTGAAATGTGTTTCTTTTTAGATAAAAAATACAATAAAATATGTTTCATCCTAAGTACCACATACCTCTCGGTTTCTACAAAAAAATCGAGGGGAAAAACTTTTTTTTAAAATCACATTATTTATGCAGAATATTAAAAATATTTTTTTTAAATAAATCCAGATTTTGACAATGGATTCTTGGAGAACAAATCTTTTTAAATTTTTGATAAGTTATATGTTCCTACCAAGAGAAAGTATATCAAGTATGTTTTTCTAACAATCATTTATCTACTAGACAAATTGTAATAAGTCTCTTACTTGTATGTTTGAGCAAGGAAGTCTCTAGATTGTGTGCATGAACAAGGAAGCCTTTTACTTGTGTGTTTGAGCAAGGAAGTCTCTAGATTGTGTGCTAGAGCAAGGAAGTCTCTTACTTCTGTGTTTGATCAAAGGAAGTCTCTTACTTGTGTGTTTGAGAAAATTATAATCTTGTGTGATTATAGTGAAAATCTATTCTAAGTGCAAGGGAATTGGATTACTCTCGAGTTGTGAGAGAAGCCAGAATAACTATATATGTTATTCTTCCTTCTTGCACTTTATATTCGTTGCCTACATCTGACTAAATCAGATTCTACAATCTTGTATTTAGAATCTGACTTAAGAGTTTTAAAATAAAGAAAAAGCCAACACAATTCAACCCCCTTCTTTTTTTTCCTCACCTTTAGTATAAGGGTGGATAAAGAGCCAGTAGACTATGTGCTATTGTGTGTTGTATGAGTAATAGGCTGAGCATTTTCTATACGGGCAAATAAAGTACCATTAGGACAAGGTAGACACCCTATAACATAGGTACTTGTAGAGCTAACATCATTAGAAAATAAATATGGGAAAGGAAAACTATTTTCATCAAATGTTACATACTTGGATACATAGACTTTACCATCTCTACTAAGACATTGAAGCCTTTACGTTGAGAAGACACTCCAAGATAAACACATTCTTGACTTCGAAACTGAAGTTTATGTTTATTGTAAGGTTTAAGTAAGGGAAAACACGAGCAACCAAACACCTTTAATGACTTATAATCAGGGTGTTTTCCATAGACAGCATGAAAGGGTGAGTGGTATTTGGTCAAATTAGGGGTAGAAAGCCTATTGATTAGATATGTTGATGTGGAAAAACCATGATCCCAATAAGTTAGAGGTATATATGAGTCAACTAATAGAGTCTTACTCATTTCTACTTTGTGTCTGTGCTTTCTCTCCAAAGTCCCATTTTGATGAGAAGTATGGGGACAAGCGAGTCTATGTGTTATTCCTAGTTCTGTCAGAAATTTTGTAAAAGGTAAAAATTCTCCACCGAAATCAGATAGAACATATTTAATGGTTACTCTAAATTGTGTTTGGACAAACATGTGAAACAATTTGAAGGCTTGTAAGGCTTCAGATTTCTGTTTAAGGAAGTACAACCGTGTGTATTTGGTATGACCATCTACAAAGGTAAGGTAGTACATATAGCTTAAACTAGAAGGGAAGGGGGTGGACCCTATAAGTCAGCGTATATCACATCAAAGGCTTTGTTGTAAAAAAATTTAGTTAAATGAGCATGTATGCTATGTGGTTTACAAGAAGTGCAAAATAAATTACTATGTTTATTAATGACATGAAAATTACATGACTTGAGAACATGAGAAACATAATTGAAATTGGCATGTCCTAGTCTATAATACCATATAGTACTAGTACTATAACTTTTGGTCCTATCAAAAAAAAGAATGAGAAGCAATATAACTTTGAATACCAATAGGAGTACTCAAGTCCTTATTTAAGAGGTGTGAGCTTGATAGCTCTAAGGATAGCTGAGTAAAACAATATAGGCCACTAGCATCTAGAACTCCTTCAACAAGAACTTGTTTAGAAGCCTGAGATTTAATATAACATTTGTCAGGTAGAAATTCAAAAATAACATTGGTATCATTAGAGATTTTGAAACAAATAATAGATTTTGAGTGATAAGGGAACATGTAACACATTGACTAGGACTAATTTATGTTTTGGGATGTTTTTAGAGTAAAATTATGTTGATCTTACTAACTGTATAATAAGTGTTTGACCATTTCCCACATAGACTTTATTGGACCCCAGATAAGACTTTTTGTTCTGCAAATAAAATTCATAAGGGGTTAAGTGTGGGAAGCACCTGAGTCGGCAAACTAAGCTTGGGAATCTAACTCCGAGGGCAGAGAAAATTCCTGAGTATAAGAATAAGGTCAGTTTGTGGTAGCCATCATATCCATAGTTTGAGAGCTTTGGGAAACAACTTGAGTGGTTTCTTGACTGGTATTATAGCTCATTTCTAGGCTAGGACGAGCATTAGCTCCACTTTGAGGCATGAAGTTCCCATCAAAGCGATGCCAACATGATGTAACGAAGTGACCATACTTTCCATACAATTGACAAGTGGACCAATTTCTAGTTGGAGAACTTATTCTTCCATGACCATGACCATGAGCGAATCTGTTGCCTCTAACATGATTGCCTAAGAATGCCCATCTGGAGCTACTTGATTTTTGGCTTGTGTGGAAAATATTCACAACAATGGTTGACGTGGCCAACTCTTGATGGAATTATCTAATTGCACTTCTTGAGCATAAAGTAGTGCTTCAACCTCACATAGAGTAGGTGACACAGGGAAGCCATACATTTGCATGACAAAGGGACTATATTCCACAAGGAGGCCATTGAGAATAGAATATATCTAATTTTTCTCTATAATTAAGTCCCCCAACAACTAGTAGAGAATTGACGATAACTTTGATTCTCAAGACAAACTCTGTGATTGGCTTGTTTCCCTTTTTCATTGATTTGAGTTCAACTGTCAATTTGACAAACCCTAGCTTTCATTTATGCGTTAAAGTATTGGTGAATTTTATCCCAAACTTCATACGTGTGTTTACAAGCTAGAAACATGGGTAACACAAATTCAAAGATAGTAGATAATAGCCATATGAAGACAGCTTAATCTTGGACAATCCAAGATTCATACTCATCAGAGATCGTACCTGTGAGACGATATTAAGCTGACTTGAATTTATGAGGAACATGATGATTAACCGCCATCTTGTGCATCTTTTTAGTTAGAATCACTCATTCAACATGTTGATTCCAAAGCAAATAGTTGTTTTCTTGCAGCTTGATCAAAACTTTATGACCAAATGAATTACTGGATTTATATGAGGCAAAGATTATAGAAATTTCTTGAAATTATGCTGGATCCTTGATCATATATTCTTGATTTTATTCGTAACCCATTGACGAACCTTGAGGTGCCGATCTTGTGTAGATCAACCGTGCATGTAGTGAAAAAGGGGATGGATTCAAGATGCAGAATTAGGGAAGCACAGAGGACCGAAAAAGGCAAATGATACATTGTTAGAGATGAATATCACAATTCATCTTTTTCGCTAAGTGAAGCAAGAAGATAGTGAAATAATTGAGAGTGATGTTGAAATTTGGGTATTATTGTAAAGAGTTTTACAACAGTGCAAGTTTTATACTACCTGAACACTATCTTTATTAACAGTTGTCGTTAGTCAAACGTCTAACAACCAATCTAACAACATTTACAAAAAGATTTAACTAACATAGTTAACTTTCTATCTCACTATTAAAAGTAGTGAAATAAACTTATCTAACTATATCTCTAACAATTCCTATCGTCGCAAAATGTTCTAGATCTTTCTGAATCAAGTATAGATTAGAATCCCATAATATGATGGACTCATATGGACAATGAAATACCCTCTTAAATTTTAACATTTCTATATTTTTAGGCTAAAAAATATATCTTGGTTAAATAAATTAAAAATTAAAAGACTATGTCGTTTCATCTATTTTACAAATAATTTATTTTAGGCTTAACCTTAACTTAATTTAATATTCCGCTTTAGTCCCTTAACTAAAAAATGTTACCAGTTAGTCCCTTAACTTCACTTTTGTTACGCTATTTTGTCCCTTCCGTCAATTTCTGAAGAAAAAAAGTTAAGTTCTGGTGATGTGGCGTGACAACAAGGCCATTGATACAAATCTAAGTCAGCATATGCAGTTAAAAATTGATACAATGTTTAAATTATGAGGGTTTTATTTTCGGAGGTTAAAAACTCCCGTAAACAAAATCCCGCTATTTAAATATTGTATTAGTTTTTAACTACATATGCTAACTCAGATTTGTACCAATGACCTTGCTGTCAAGCCACGTCATTAGAACTTAACGCTTTTTTGCCAAAAGTTGACGGAAGGGACCAAATAGGGTAACATAAGTGAAGTTAAAAGACTAACTTATAATGTTTTTTAGTTAAGGGACTAAAGTGAAACATTAAATTAAGTTAAGGGACTTGGTGACTAATTATGTCTTTATTTTACCATATTTTTTTTTACTTTTACTTCACATGGAATTAAACTCTTTACTTTTAAATAAAAATAAGACTTTAAACTGAAAGTCCCGGTTTAAGGTAACCGCTAACTTATTTCTTATAATAAAAATTCAAATTAAAGTAGTGGATTATATTTCCACTATCATAAATAGGAAGAGATTGTCTCTCATGAAATGGAAAAAACAATGGAATCTTAGCCATATAAAGTTATCAAAATCAAGGAAAAAAATCAATGGTAGAAATATTCATGGTTCTCTCTCTAGTGAAAATTGTTGGTGCACAGGAGGAAGAAGATAAAGATGATGGGAGAGAGAGAGAGAGAGAGAGAGAGAGGTTTCTAACAAACTCTAACATAAAATTAAAATTTTGTTATGGATCAAATTCTATTGTAATTGGTTCTCATCATTGCTTATATACACATGTTCAATACTAAATGAAATTCAAATGAAAACCAAATTAACTCTAAATGCAACATAAATGAATTATAACTAACATCATCCCTTAATTCATATTCAGATGATTAAAGTCAACAAGATCAATTCCATCCCTCAGCTGGATAAAATATTCAGTCTTGATTTCCTTGGTTAGAACATCTGACAGCTACTTTTGAGTGCTACAGTGCACAACTTCAAGCACTCCATTATGAACCTGGTTCCTCAGAAAATGAAACTTTATGTCAATGTGCTTGCTTCTTTCATGCAACACTGAATTCTTGGCAAGGCTTATAACTGATTTATTACTAATCATCAACTTCATAGGCTTGCTCACCTTGATCTTCAGATCCTATAACAAGTTCAGAATCCAGACAACTTGACAGGTTGACAATGCAACCACCGATTGCTTCTTGGAGCACCAGGAAATAAGATCTCCCAGACACTTGAAAAGATAATCAAAATTACTTCTTCTGCCAACTCTTTCCTCATACCAATCAGAGTCTAAATAATACAACAACTCTGACTAAGTTTCAACATCGGAAGGGAACAAAATTCCATACTTCAGAGTCCCCTTAACATACCTCAGTATCCTGACAACAACTTGATAATGTGACCACTTTAGTTTGTTCATAAACCTACTTACTATTCCAACTGCATAACAAATATTAGGTATGGTATTACATGTATATCTCAATGAGCCTACCAACTATTTAAATTTTTTAGCATCTACGTCATCACCCTCAACATCATAATCCAACTTGTGATTTGTTTCAACAGGTGTGATTGCAGACTTACAATTTATCAGCTCAAATCTCTTCAGAAGCTCAAGTATATACTTCAGCTGATGCAAGATGATTCCCTTATCAGAGTAAATAATCTCCACCCCTAGAAAATATGCCATATTTCCTAGACCAGTCATTTCAAACTCATTCATCAACACCTTCTTGAACTTAGCTATCTTATCTGAACAACTCCCTGTTAGCAATATGTCATCAACATAGAGACACACTAGAATCATATTTCTATCAGATGTATGCTTAACATAAACACCATACTCTATCTCATATTTTCTGAATCCTTGAATCTTGAAAAATGAATCAATTTTTAGATTCCAGGCTCTAGGAGCTTGTTTCAGTCCATACAAGGCTTTATGCAACTTGTACACCATCCCTTCCTGAATCTTTTTCACAAATCCGGGAGGTTATGATACATAAACCTCCTCTTGTAAAGGACCATTCATAAATGCAAATTTCACATCTAAATGCATCAGAGGCCAATTTATGTTAGCAGTTATAACAATCACCATTCTGATTGTTTCATGTCTAGCTACAGAAGCAAACACGTCAAAGTAATTTAGTCCAGATTTCTATAGAAGTCCTCTAGCTACTAACCTTTCTTTGTATTTTCCAATTGATCCATCTGACTTTAGTTTCACCTTGTACACCCATCTGACACTGGTGAATTTCTTGTTCTTTGGAAGCTTAGTCAACTCCCAAGTCTTGTTTCTCGTTATAGTCTCAAGTTCTTCTTTCATGGCCTTCAGCCACATTTTCTTCTTGAGAGCTTCTTCAGTACTAACTAGTTCATAGTCTACCAACATTGAACACTGAATGACTCCCCCTTCAGAGTCTATCTCAGTATCTTGTAACATATCAAACTCTACAAATCTTCTTGGTATTCGTCTGATTCTTTACGGTCTCTGAACTAGTTCAAAATATTCTCCAGATGTTGGAACAATATTAGATACTAGAATACCTTCATAGGCTGGACCTCCTTCAGAGGCATGATAACCATCCGATTCTGGATCATCATCAGAATCAAATTCACCTTTAGAGACAAATTCGCCTTCAAACTCTTCTTCAACCTCATAGTCACTTTCAGACTCTAACGCATCTTCAGACTCAAAATCTCCTTTAGAATCTGAAATGTCTTCAGAAGTTAACTCAGGTATTTCCACTACATCAGAGTTGGATTGAGAGTTATTACAATCCCACACTTCTGATTCTTTCACAATGACATATTTGTTGAATTCAACTTTGTTAGTGACAGGACAATATAGCTTATAAGCACTTGTACTGTGATGCCCTACAAGCACCATAACTCTACTTCTGCCATCCAACTTTCTTCTCTTAGCATTTGGGACATGTTTATAACAAACATAACCAAACACCTTCAGATGGCTCACACTTTTCTTATCTCCAGTCAACTTATCTAAAGGAACAATTTCCTTCAGCTTCTTAGTTGGACACATGTTGAGCATATATGTTGCAGTGACAACAACTTCTCCCCACAAGGTGTGAGGGAGCTTATTCTCCTTCAGCATGTTGCTTGTCATATCAAGCAAAGTTATGTTTCTTCTTTCAGCAATACCATTGTGTTGACGAGTGTATGGAGTAGTAACCTCATGCTTAATTCCATTCTCCTCACATAACCTTTTGAGATTTATAGAGTTGTACTCACCTCCACCATCATTTCTGAGAACTTTCAGCTTCTAACCACTCTTTTTTCAGCCTTCACCTTGATCTTTTGAAACTCAACAAACACCTCATGCTTAAACTTGATGAGTGTTACCCATGTCATTTTTGTAAACTCATTCACAAATTACATAAATTACTTGTTTCCTCCAAGTGAAGGTACTTCAAATGGTCCACATACATCAGCATGCACTACTCTTAAGGCATGTTTTGCTATTGGAGCCACTTCTGCTGCATATGGTAATCTAGGTTGCTTACTTTTCATGCATATCTTACATGACTTCTTAGGCTTCACAATCTTAGGGATGCCATGTACCAACTTCTTAAAACTCAGATGCCCTAGGATTTTGAAGTTCAGGTGTCCCAATCCCTCATGACACATCTCATTATCACCTTCAACACCTTCTGCACTAAGGCATTTAGTTTCAGATGTTTCCACATTCACCTTGAATGTCTTGTTGCTTCCCTATTTTGAATGCACAATTAGCTTTTGATCAGAATCGTACAACTTCAAGAGATTGTCCTTCATAGTAACTGAGAAAACATTCTCAATTAGTTGACCTACACTCATCAGACTTCTTTTCATGCCAGGAACATACCAAACATCCTTGATTAGAACATTTTTGTCATTCTTCACTTTGACCTTGACATTTCCTATTCCTTCAGCATTTAGATATTTATCATCAACACATCTGATTTTTGTCCTCTTTCTAGAATCAAAATTAATCAGTCATTTTTTGTATCCAGTTAGGTGATTTGAGCAACTAGTGTCCATATACCACAAGTCTACCAAATATCCATCATCAGACTCAGAAGCTATCAATAACACAGGTTCATCATTAGATTCTCCTCTGGCTATATTTGCTTATTCTGATTTCCTTTCCTTGTTTGACCAACAGTCAGCAGTAAACTAACCAAACTTCTTACAACAGTAACATTGAACCTTCTTCTTGTCAAACTTCTCCTTTACCTTTTGGTGTTTCTTCTCATCAGAGTTGGAGAATTTTGACTTCTGATAACCACCATCATGTCTGTTCTTGGCCTCTGACCAAGACTGCTTCTGATTTTTCTTACCAGAAGATTCCTTAAGAGCTTGCTCTACCTCTCTTTCAGAGGTTCTCTCAGTCATATGCAACTCTTGTGCCTCTAGATTGCTCTACAACTCTTCGATTCTCATGGTGCTCAGATCCTTAGAATGTTAAATTGCTACAACAATGTAATCAAAATGAGGAGTAAGTGATCTTAGTACCTTTTCAATGATTATTGTTCAGAAAGAGTCTTTCCACAAGATTTCATCTCATTTGTTACCAGAATCACTTTGGAGATGTAATCAAGTATCTTTTCATTGTTCTTCATGTTGATATTTTCATACTGCTTATGTAGAGATTGGATTTTCACCTTCTTCATTGATGCATCAACTCCATAGCAACATACCAGTATATCTCACGCAGCCATCGCCGTCGTCGAATCAGCAATCTTCTCAAACACATTCACATCCACACACTGATGGGCGTAGAACAGAGCTTTCTGATCTTTCTTTCTAAACGCTCTATATGTGTACCTTTGTGCCTCAATTGCATCAGCCGTAACCGCTGCATAACCGTTATTGACGAGATCAAGAACATCTTGAGCGCCAAACAACACACGCATCTGAATCATCCATCGATTCCAATTATTTCCATTAAAGACTGGAAGCTTTGTATTCAAGTTACCGTTTTCATAGTTCAACTTCGATCTTGTGCAAAAATTCATTCATATATCACAAAACACTCGTGTTTCCCAATCCCTCGGGATCAAGAAATGTGATTCTATTACGATTCCGATCGTAAATTCAACGCGAATTAAAGAAACGAAATCAATCACACATGCCTCACATTCATTCGTGTTTCCCTTTGAGTTTTTCGTGGATCTAAACCAGAGCTCTAGATACCAATTATTGGTGCACAAGAGAAAGAAGACGAAGATGATAAAGATGAAAAGGAGAGAAGAGAGAGAAAACAGATTTAAACAAATTCTAACAAAAAAATTAAAATTCTGTCATTGATTAAAATCTATTACAATTAATTTTCAATATTGCTTATATACTAAATAAAATTTAAATGAAAACCAAATTAACTCTAAATACAATTAAAATGAATTATAACTAACTATCACATCGGTAAAAAAAATCTCTTTCCCATAACACTTCACTACTCATTCAACATTTCATTTCTTTCTATTTTTCTCTTTTTGTCACATCATCAATATATTACATTTATCATATCACTTTCTATTTCTTTTACCTCAAGATGATGTAGATGGGCACTTTGGGTTTCTAGACATAATTTTCCAATGAAAATTTTACACTGGCTGAATAATGTGACAATGGCCACTAGATTAAAGATAAGAGTTGTCATGCTGCAGGCCATGTGAGCTCTAGGAAAATTTAGCCTAGTCTACTAACACTTTAATTTAATGACTAAAAACAACCTTAATTTAAATATGGAATTTGTTTTTCCTATGTTATGTTAATGTAACACTACTAGGTTGGCTTAACCTTACCAAGTACAACATCTTGATCAATGTCAGAAAAGGAAGAGTAATCTGCAAAAATCCTATTCTTTGATCTAAAACAATAACAAGCCCACCGCAATGCTTTATGGAAGACTCTGCAAGGTAGCATGAGACAACAAAAGACAGTGGCTACTGGACAACAAACACATAGCAAACAACAACTACAAAAATATTCAACCAATTTTTCATTGCATCTCCAACCCGACCGCACCTTAGGAGAACATGAACAACTCTTGTCTCTTGCATTCACGTTCACAGTGCATTGTTTCTTCTTCCTATTCAAAAAATGAACTCTTCCTTTGACAGCAAGGACCTGTTTGTTCCCCATTTCGTAGTATTATCAATCTACTAACCACCATAACACCATCGAATATTTGTTGTTTGGTGCTATTAAGATGTGACACATGTACAATGTTTGGTCATGTAATAATGTTAATTGGTGTTGGATGAACATTTGCATGGAAGAATTGCAGGAATGAGTTTTTGGGTTAAACAGTACATGCAAATATTTTTGAAAGAGTGTGGTTTATGTTTTCTTCTTTTATCGGTTTCTAGTTTGTTTATTATTGAATTAACGAATGTTTATTGAAACAAGTCAAGAATGTTTTCATGTTGGAGATTCTCAAATTAATTAATAAAAGACTTGTGTCCATGTTTGCCACTCCCAAGACTAGACAACCTCAAATGTGTAATTTAATTCCGAAAGTGCAAGGGTGGAATCCAAATCTGGTTACGTGAATTGAGAAATATTTGCATTAAAATAAATATAAATCAAATATTTAATAAGAAAAAAGAAAATTTTAAATTTATTTTAAATTTATATATTTTTTAATTGGAATCATATATGTATAATTATGTGTTAGGATTATTTTACCTAAGAATTTTCTTATAGTATTGGGTTGAGTTAATAGTTGACAATAAAATACTAATATGCTGAAATCTTTGCAAATCCGTACGCTACAATATGTCATTGATACGTATATCATATAAGTATTAAAAAATTATTTAGCATCAAAAAAGTATTCAAATTTTTTCATTTAAAGTAAACAAAAAATTTCGATATATTGCAATTACAATCAGTTTACCTCGTGATTATTCACTTTTTAGTCAATTTGTTGATGATAAAGGCTCATATTATTGAGCTAATTATAAATTGTTTAGATAAGTATGAATTGTTAAGAGTGTAACTCATATTATTGAGATAATTATGGGTGATTGAGATAATTATGGATTGTTGAGAGAATAATTCATATTGTTGAGATAATTATGGGCATAGATAATTCGTATTATATATATGACTTGTAACATTATAATCTATATGCAATTCATCAGACATAAATAAAATGAGCTAGCTACTCTATAGTCGCAGACGTAGGCAATTTGGCTGAACGACATGAACAAAGCTTTTGTGTGTTTCTCTTTACTCTGATATGTATTCGCGTTTCTGTTCTAACAATTGGTATCAGATGACGCATGATTCGGGATGTGCTAAATTCAAAGTGACTCGGTTCGACGAAACAAACAATTTCAATTTATGGCAAATGAGGGTTAAGGATTTGTTGGCTCAACAAGGTTTACTGAATGCGCTTCTTGGTGAGAAACCAGCAGATATCACTACCATTGATTGGAACGAGATGAAGGAGAATATTGCAGGTTTGATAAGACTTTGCGTTTATGATGACATGATGAATCATATCCTGGGCCTCACAACTCCGAAGGATGTATGGAAAATTTTGGAAAATCAGTACATGTCTAAGACGTCATGAAAAATTATTCGCGAAGAAGCGTCCCTATAGCCTGGAGATGTAAGAAGGAGGCGATTTCCAGGCTCATGTCAACACTTTAAATAACATCCTCTCTGATTTGACATGGCTTGGTGTGAAGGTTGACGATGAGGATAAAGTCATTATTTTGATGTGCTCTTTACCAAGCTCTTATGATCACTTGTTGACCACTCTCACATACAGGAAAGAAATAATCACGCTGGATTCTATTTCTTCTACTCTTTTGCAACATGCATAATGTCACCAAAGTGTAGAGGAAGGTGGAGGAAGCTCAAGTGGAGGTTTTTTGTGAAGGAAGGACATGATCGTGGAAAAGGCAAGGGCAAGGCTGTGAGTTCTGAAATGAAAAAGAGGTTCAAGTCCAAGGAAATAAAAATAATATAATGTTATGGTTGCAAGAAAATTGGTCATTGGAAGAGGGATTGTTCAAACAAGTCAGAAAACAATAGTTCAACAAATCTAGTTAAATCTGATGGCTCCTGAAATGAAGATGATTTGCTTTGTATTTCATCTACAAAGTGCACTAATGCATGGAATCTCGATTATGGGTGCTTCTACCATACGATACTGCATCGGGAATGGTTCAACTCTTTTAAATCAGGTGATTTTGGTTTTGTCTATTTAGGTGATGATAAAACTTGTACCATCATTGAAAAGGGGAAAATTAAAAAAATCTTTGAATGATGGTGGCGTGCGCATGTTACATGAGGTGCTTTATATTCTATATTTAAGGAAGTATTTGATTTCTCGGGGTTCTCTTCAAGCAATTGGTTATTCATTCCGATCAAATGGGGATAGAGACATCATGAGGGTTAGCAAGGGTGCAATGATAGTGATGACGACAAAGAGGATTGCATGAAACGTTTATAAGTTGTTAGGGGGCACAATTATGAGTGATGTAGCATCTGTTGAAACTGATGATGCAACCAAACTGTGACACATGCACTTGGCTCATTGTAGTGAACGTGGGATAATGCAACTATATAAGAGGATTTTTTCGAAGGGTGTTCGCAGTTGCACAATTGGATTATGCAAGTATTGTGTTCTTGGGAAACAATGTAGAGTTCATTTCAAGACCAGGCAACACAAGATCAATGGAATCTTAGACTATGTACATTCTGATGTCTAGGGGCCTACAAAAGAGCCCCATGTCGTAAGTTCCAAGTACTTTATGACATTAACTGATGATTTTTCTCTTAAGGTCTGGGTTTATTTCATGAAATACAAATCTAAGGTCTTTTCCAAGTTCAAACTATGGAAGGTGGAGGTTGAGAACTAGACAAGGAGAAAAATAAAGTATTTGCAGTTTGATAATGGAACTGAATACACAAACAAAAAGTTCATGAATTTCTGTGAGGAGAATGAACTCGAGAGACTTTTTTGTGAGAAAGACACCACAACATAATGGTGTTGTAGAGAGGATGAACATGACTCTGATGGAGAAGGCGAGGTGCCTTCGGTTGAATGTTGGTCTTTCAAAATGTTTATGGGCAATAACACTCAACATGGCATGTTATCTAATCATATTATCTAATAATGTTAACTAGTTTGGCACCCCAAAGAGACCATATAAGAAGCATTCTAATAAATAAGTTAATGAAAATGATAAGAATTAAAAAGAATATTGGGGGACTAGACCAAAACCAAAGGTATGAAAACTCATTTGCATCATTGAAAACCTTACCAAGGAAAACCCAATGGAATAAACCTTGATGAAGGGAAAAAGAGTGTAGAGATAAGAAAGTGAATAAAATATAAACAATTAAATCAATAAAAATAATTACAAGGTAAATATCCTATTATGACTGAAAACATTTCAAATAGAGTTAGGCAAGCTATCCCACCAAGTGAATCTAGTAATACATAAATCAATGTTGATCATTTTATCAGCACATTAACTCCATTCTCTAAGAATGTGAGTAACTTTAAAATGCATTTGAGAAATAAGAGAAACATGTAATTCCTCCATCTATTATGAACAATCTAATGAGTAATGTGATATTTCTTGAAAGTTAAGGTAATAAGCTGTGAATAAGTTTCTAGCCATATATGATGTCAAACTTTGTAAAAAGAAATTCAATAACTAAAATAAATCTCATCAACTCAACATGAAGAGAAAATGAAATATCAATACTGGAAACATAACAACCTAAAAAGTTAGTTCAATATTCTATGATAACATTGAAGGTGTGAAAAACACAAGAAAGAAAATGGGTGAGGGGGATTGAATTAGGTTTTAAAAAACAAAAGATTTTTTCCAACTCAAGAACACCACACAAATACTAAGAATAAAGAGATAAAAACATAAGTATTTTTATCCTGGTTCGCTTGAAACTCAAAGCTACTCCAATCCATCCGCCAAGGTGATTTCGCCTTATACACATGGACTTAATCCACTATAATCAACTGATTACAATAATCACAAATAATAACCTTCTTTGTCTTCTCAAGGATCCGACTATATCCTAGTCTCCTTAAGGAATCACAGAAAACAAGTTTGAAACAAAGTTTTGTGTTTACAAGATGCTTCTACACAAATAAACTTTACACAAAAGAAAAACAAACACTTAAAGAAAAGTATGAACAAAGTCTAGATCTTTTTCACGTAGAAAACAGTCTTATGAAATTGTTGTAGTGGTTTTCTTCAAGTCTCCAAGTCCTCTTTATATAGCATTACAAAGAGACCGTTGAAGGAAAAAATGGGGATACCAATAGAGAGTTTATCCACTGTTGGATTAGTGAAAGGAGTGATACATAGTACAGTCCTTCGCCCATAGTTTCAATGACAAGTGTGATGTATAGTACTGTCCTTTGCCCACAATACCAGGTAGTGGAAAAAATATTTGATTTGTACCATGTACTATTTGATCACGTAGCCATTTTGATCTTATCTTCAAATTGATTGGCTTCTGATGAATAGTTGATGAAACATGAAATGAATAAACATACAACTGAATTCAGAAGTTTTAGAATCTTCAATCAGAACCTTGATAGCGTCAACAGTCTGGTTTGATATCTCTAGTATCTTCAGAATCTTCAGTCAGAACCTTGATAACCTCAATGTTTGTCTTGAGATCTTCAGAATCTTCAGCTAAGTAACAAAATTTCAGAAGCTTGCCATTGTTCAGAAGCTTGATGATCAGAGTCACATCCAGAAGCAGAAGCGGAGAGAACATTTCAGCAGCAACATAATGTCTCTTCAGAAAATTCCCAAGAGTGAATCAACATAGAAGCAGAAAGAAAATTGGAACAACAACTTGACATCTTTCATAATTTCTCACGATTAGAGCATAAGCGGAATTTGGAACACAATGTTCAGAAACTGATGACATTGCACGTCATAAACTCAGAATCAGATATGACTGTTAAAGTTACATAATAACAAACCATTAGAGTACCAAAATTGTTCTCACATAAATACAACATTGTTATCATCAAAACTCAAGATATAGATTCAGAATTAAATCTTGTTCTAACAAACACCTCCGTGGGTTATGATGCAAGAACTTCCAGGAATTGCTCCATATGAATTGCATTTTATATAAGATATTATAGGAAGGCGCCACAAGATATCTTTGATTATAAGTGTCTTTGAAGGATGAATCTCCACATAAATAACTTTAATAATAGAAAATTCTACCATCTCAAGAACAACATAAATGTTTGTATAATTTCCACTAAGGGATACCTTAGATATAATAGAACTCATAACATATCTCCGATCTATTTTCTTATCTTAAAATATGAAATTATTCCTGCAAAATCAAATAATTTTAAATCTATCAATAATAACACTCTGGATGATAAGTTTGCATTTGCCATACCAAGATTTATCACAAGAGTTAAGGGTATGATGCATAGAACTAATTCAAATAGGAATATCAATGATATTCTGCAACCAACTACAAAGTTACTGAGAAAAAAAGACACAGACAAAAAGGATGTAAATATGATTTTATAATAGTACCACAAAAACAACATTTAAAAACATTGACACAAGCTCTGGAGTACAAATTTTCATCACTAGATAATTTATTATGAATTAGTCTCCAAATAGTGATAGAATTTAACTCAAGTTTAATCGTTGTTAATTCAATAATGTCTCTAAGGAACCTAATGCTCAAACATCCTCCAATAGTAGGAGTACAAACCTTATGTCAAGCTAGAATGACAAATTTTCTCCTATTAATATCACATGCCTATATAAACTTTCTTATCCCCTTGTCAATGTAATTGAGGAGGTTAATAGACCAATAATACATAAGAAAAGAGTAAATCAGCATGCATAGATTACACTTTTGCCAAGTTCAACTCTTCCAGCAAGAGAAAGAAGATAAGTCTTCCAAGCACTAAATTTGAATTTGGTCTTGTCAGCAAAGGATTGAAGATATTTAACTTTAGACTTGCCTTTAAAAATAAAAACCTCGACATAACTAAAAAGGATAAATGTCAACGTTGAATCCAAATATTTCAACAAATTTATTTGATCAATTATGGTTGATGAATCCTCCAAAAAAAAAATGGAGACCATACCATACTTTGCAAGCAATTCAGTGAGATTTATTACACCAATGTAGTAGCCTTGTAAAGGATCATGATATCATGTGCATATGACATATGTTAATGAATTTGGTTACTTCTATTGCTATTAATTAGTGTCATTTTCCATCATTGATTAATTAGTGTTTCATATATATTCTCAATACTTAAAAGTTGGGAGTAAAAATAAGATGACCAAAATAAGATTACATGAATTTCATCTCATTTATATCTTAAAAATACTAAAAGAATAAGAATTCACATTAACTTGGTGATACCTAATCTAACCATCTTAAATTCTTACTACTAATATCTACATTCTAATCGGTTCAAAACTTCAAATCACATACTTACATTACTAAAACAAAAAAAAGAATAACAAAATAAATAAACCCCCATGAGTGAGCCTAATCCTTCATTGGACGTTTCCCTCTTGGATCTAACTCAGCAGTACCTGAACTTGTACCAGTGACAGTTCTAGAAAGAGTCGTACCGTTCTTACTCGAATCCGAAGACTGAGAATAAGAAACACCACCAGAGGTACTGCCAATTGTGGAAGACAAACCAGAGTGTCCAGGAGGTCTTCTATATCTGCTACCCGGTATTCCTGGTCTTGTTGGTTCTTCCATGTGGTTATGCGGTGGTTTCCTCGAAAGAATCACCACCACGCGTCTCATTGTTGGACGAAGTTGTGGATCTCCTTGGATGCATAGAAGACCTAGTTGAATACACATAGCTACTTGTTCTGTTATAGCCGTAGATACTAATGTAGTATCTACAATTTCTAAGCACTTTCCTTTCTTGTACATCTTGTATGCCTATAAGTAACGAGAAATGATAGATATTATTATATACAAAGTCTTTTGATTTTTAATGATAGGCAGAATCATCTTTGAGAGCGTGCAATGCGTCTGATACATATAAAATGCATGATGTAAAAAATGTAAGAATCATACCCAATCGAAGAGGTTATGCTCCTCCACATCCAAATTAAAGGAAGAGTTTCTTTGGCCAGTGATCAACTCTAGTACCAAAACTCCATAGCTAAACACGTCGGCCTTGACAGAGAGTCTTCCGTGCATCATATATTCTGGCGCCATATATCCACTGCATAATTCTAAAGTATTTTTAGTTTTAAATATGAGAATTAGGACTCTAGCAATACATAGTAATATTACTGAAAAATGTATAGATTACATACTTTGTTCCGGCGACACGTGTATTGACTTGGCTTTGATCTTCAGGGAAGAGACGCGCCATACCGAAATCTGCAATCTTGGGCACCCATTTGTCAGCAAGCAATACGTTACTTGCCTTAATGTCACGATGGATTATGCACTGGTGCGCATCTTCGTGGAGATAGAGTAACCCCTTCGCCACGCCAGTGATTATTCCAAACCTACGTTTCCAATCAAGCTGCTCTCTCTTATCAGGTTCTGCATTCATCAAAATAATTTATACTTGTTATGAAGCACAGAGAGTGAATTTGACACGTCAACATATATAATAATTTTAAAAAATAAACGTAATCATATGAGTAAGTGGTGTGTTGAGTTGTTGCAGCAGAAGACGTCATACAATTTTGTAGTATGATGAATTGGATGAGATCAGATGTTTGATTGCCAACATTATGTTATGCATATCAATGTACTTGATTCAGCAATATGAATGAATAAGTCAAGGTCAAACAAAAGTGCAGTCACTTTCATAGTTACAACCTACTATAGTACAAGTCTTAGAATTCCACCGTCAGTACAAACAAACAATTTTTTATGTTTTGAAGAAAAGTAAAGGAAGGTGGTTGGTTGCTTGGTAGAATTTCAGATCATCATAAAGTTATAAGTGAAAAACACATAAAGTTATAGCTATAACCCGTTTTTCTTTATTGTTTTCATATTACATATTACATAATACAGTTAATGATTTTTTTAGTTCTTTTATATTTTACATGTGTTAATATGTAATGCTTAGTTATATAAAAGATTTTAATTTATTCAACATAATATAAAAAAGTTGACAAAGAAAACTTCATATTTAATTTCTGAAATGAATTAAATATAAATTTTATAACCGATCTTAACAAATTTTAATCATAAAAATATCTTAAGACGTTTTCTAATAATCAAATATTTTTTATTATATTGGAAAAATAAATAAATAAATTTTAATATTTGTTTTAGACTTCATATTATGTTTGATCATAATATAAGAATCAAAATTCTTTTAACTACGAGATTAGAAAATGATTTAGTAAGTAAAAGAGTTTTGATTCTTTCCAAGCAAAGGTACGCGCAAATATCACATTAATTGCCCAGCTGGACCATATCAATGTTAGGTGGAAGACTCAAATGGAAAACTCATTCACACACTTCAAATAATCATCTTAATCGAGTTTCAGATTATTACATTTGAATTAATACCACATCATCTTAGAAATAATGTGTGAAAGTGAAACATAAAAAAAAAGTGCTTAAAAATAAAAGCACTTACTGAATAGAAACTTGTCAAGGCTCTCATGGGGAAGATACTCATAAACAAGTAGCTTCTCTGTGCCATGAACACAATAACCCAACAAATCCACCACATTCCTATGCTGCACACGAGCTAACAACTTTGCCTCATTCATGAACTCCTTCTTCCCTTGATTTGATGTCTGTGATAATTTCTTCACCGCAATTTCTCTACCATCACTCAATTTCCCCTATAATCTCATAAAAAAACATATATATTAATATATCCAATAAGTGCTTTCAAAGCAACAATAGATAAGAAGCATTATAAATTTACCTTGTAGACAGGTCCAAAACCTCCTTCACCTAATTTAGAATCAAAATTCTTGGTGGCAGAAACAAGGGTTTCATATGAAAATATCTTCTGTTCTCGTGAAGCCATTCTTTGTATCTCAGCTTCATCGTTTTGGTCTGATTATATTAAACACAAAATCCAGAAGCAATTAAGAACAAAACATGCTTTTATTTTATGAGACAATTTAATTCATGAACCATAAAAACAAAACTGAGTGTTGTGGATTATAAGTACCTGCAGTGGAACCGAATTTGAAGTGTTTGAGAAAACTGTGAAGAAAGGTATGGGATTTGTCCATACGGCGGTGGTGGCTGCTGCTCATCTAAGGATTGGTTCCCAATTCCAAGAACAGCCCATGAAATAGAAACAGACACAAAAGGGTTAGTAGTTTTGTTGTTGAAGGAAAGGTTTGTTATGTGTTTTTTTTGTGTTAATTTTATGAGGAAGTGAGATTTGAGAAGAAGAAGAAGGTGAATAATGTATGGCGTATGTTGTTTAGTTTGAGAGAGAGAGCGAGAGAGAAAAGAAAGAAACATAGATCTCTGCTAAAAAACAAGAACATAAACGTGTTTGTGTTGACCCACTGACGCCTGCTTGACTAGGAGATCATGACTCATGACTTACATCATTAAGAAGCATCTCAACAATTACAAGTATATATTTTTCTTGGACTACAAGGTTTTTGGTCACGATTTTTTTTTAAATGTTAGAAGTATAATATTTGTATCCCTTATCATTAGATACTAAATTTTTTTTGCTAGATTAGTTTGTTGCAGTTACAGAATTAGTTTATAAACAGTTACTTCTTTTAGTTTTAAACTTAGGTGAGAATTAGCATCATAATCTTTGTGTATATGCTATTCTCTTTTCATTTGTATTCAATTGTTATTACAAGTATTAGTTTAAGTGGCGTGTTAGGCTAAATTCTATTATTAGAAAGGTGGTTAGAATTAATTAGAAGTGGTTGTGGTAGTTAGAATTTTTATAATCCAATCAATTTCAACCAATTTTATATATAGTTTTTTCATTCCTATTTAATATTTAATATTTAAGTTTCGAATCTATTAACAATGAGAATGAATAAGAGATTCAACTCATCAAAGCTATATAACCATTCTAAAATGGTATGAATCGCATTTTGATCTTCCTTTCTTCTATTAGTCTACTCACTTCTTCTCCTTGCTCTGTTTGTGCATCTTGAAGCTCATCAATGGCAGAAATTGATGAATCGTCACCATTGTCCAAGAATCGAATCAATTCACATGACATGGCTTCAGTTTTTAGAAGCTCGACTTATTTTCCATCGTTTGGTCTCGAGCTTTCTATCAAGCTGCAAGAAGACAACTATTTGTTGTGGAATCAACAGGTGGAAGGTGATATCCTAATATTCCTTCTATGTTTAAAACAAACGAATATCGTCTTCAAATCATTATCTCAGCAGACTATGAAACTTGGATAGTGCAAGACCAAACGTTGTTCACATGGTTGTTATCAACAATCTCTAAAACGGTGTTACCGTATTTTCTCTCTTGTAAACGATCATATTAGGTGTGGGATAAGGTGTATGAACCCAATTTTGGCCCTAAGATCCCTTATGGCATCTCATCATATGCATTAGCTTTGGGATCACACCTTAACATCCTCCTTACCTCTCATTCATTGGGTTTGCATTGGGAGAGATCACCAAGCACATTTAATTGTATCATACTTTGTTTTTTATTATTTTACTAACCAAAATGCCAAAATCTTGTCTATGTATAGTTTACTTCTTTTGTAGGTAGTGTGTATGTTCACCAAGGCCTCATCAAACTCATATCTAGGGTTTAAGACCCTCAATGCAAGGAGATCAATCAAGAGATGGTTTACATTGGCTCTATACATCATATGTCCCCATGATTTTTACATATCATTTTTATCAAGAATTCATCAAGAGTTTGAAGTTTGTTTGCCTTGGAAACCCTAATTCATATAGGTATCTTGTGTGACTTTCTCAGCAAGTTTCTTCAACATTTGATCAAATATTTCAAGGGATACTTCATATTACATCATATTACACATATATGATCCTCCATGAGTCCCAAATATCAAGAGACTGTCAGGTTTGCAAGATGGTTCATGGTGGTTGACTAGAGAAAGTCAACTAGTCAAAATTGGGGTTCCCTAGACCCTATCTCCTACAATGTTTGTCATGTGAAAATTATCTGAAGAGAAAAGTTACTCCTTATAACATTACAAACAACTTTCATGTTGAAGTAAAGATCTAGTTTTTCTTGGAAAATCAGTTTTTATGGTGAATGATTATAAGTCATTTTGTTTGAACCCTAGTTAGGAGGTCAACTTCCAAGGACCATAACTTGCTCAATTTTTATGAGATGAAAGTAATTCAAGTTTCATGATCAAATGAAATATGTCCTTTTTAAATTTTATATTTGGAATAAGTTAAAATTCAACTTATAAATGCACGTGCCAAGAGGAAAGATTATAGGTTATTTTGGGTCATTACTATTGAACAAGTGATTTTCCTCAACTTCTAAAATGCATAACTCCTTCATGAAAAATCCAAATAAGGTCAAATTTGTGACCAAATTGAAGAGATTTGAAAGAGCTACAACTTTGATGAAGGAACGTTTTCCATTTGAAGTCCATAGCAAAAGTTATTCAAGGTAGAAGAAGTGAACATTTGGCTTGGTATCAAAATTCATCATGATCCAAGCTTCAAATGGAAAAGTGTTCAACATGAAAGTTGTTCCCCTTGATCTCCCCTTTCTAGAGTCCAAGATCACCTCATTTGGAAAAAGAATGAAGGACTTGCATATGGGTTCTTTCCAAGGGACCAATTGGATGATTTTCACATTCACATTTCAAATTCAAATGCATGGCCACATAACATGATTTCAGCATGATTCACAAGCAATTTTGGACCTGAATACATCACTTGATGGGCCTATCACACACCCATGCAAGCATGCAATGAAAATTGCTAAATTTGGGAAATTTTGGAAGTGTGTGTAAATGTATCACAATGCCTATAAATACAACCCGCTTGGCTCAAAATTAAGGACCTCATGCCCAAGCTTTGAACCTGCAATCCAAACCCTCACCATTAAAGGATAATCTTGAAGGTTTTTATTTGAAAATAGAGCTTCAAATCTCATTCTGTTTTGATATTGAAACTCCAAGAGTCCAAGCTTTTCCTTGCCTCCATTTCTTTCCTGCAAGCTTCTAAAGCTAAGCCAAACACAATTGGGATCAAGATCAAGCAAGGTTGAAGCTCATTCGAAGGTGATTTTTCAGAATTTTCATCTCTTCAATTCTCTCTCAATTCTTCACTATTCTTTGTGATTTTTGGTTAGCTGAAGTCCTACCAATGTAGGCAACAAGATTGGGTTGGTTTGAGGTCAAATCGAAGCAACTCAATTCATGATCCTCAAAATTCAAATCCTTGTATCTCTTGATATACATGGAATTGGAGAAAATTGAGGTCAGATTCGAGCTTCTGAGCATTTTTTCTTTAAAAGCATGTCCTTGTTTTTCATTTTGGTGGTGGTTGGTGGTGGACCAGTCCGATGAGGTCCACCGGAGAAGAGGATCGGAGTTAGGGCTCCGGTGGTGTGTTGGCGTGTCCAAAGCCATTGGATCATGTCCAAACGTTTTAATCTCAGCCTCCCATTGTGATTACCACGCATGTGATGCTTTGACTGAGGTGCATCATGGATAGCACTTGCGTGGCGATCAGATCTGCCACCTCAATTAATGAGGGAGATCTGATGGCCCTTGTTTTTTTGTATTTTCTGATTTTATGTTTAATCCTTTTATTTTGTTTAATTCATATTAATTTCATTTTTAATCCAAAAAATATAGGACTTTCACCAAAAATCTTTAAATATTTTTCTCTTTC
Organism: Lathyrus oleraceus; assembly: GCF_024323335.1. Classification (NCBI taxonomy): domain Eukaryota; kingdom Viridiplantae; phylum Streptophyta; class Magnoliopsida; order Fabales; family Fabaceae; genus Lathyrus; species Lathyrus oleraceus. Next base: position 144,033,296 of record NC_066585.1, on the reverse strand, counting down.
ATTTTCTGAATTAAAATTATTTTTTGGATTAATTTTGATATTTTTCATGAATTAAATGTTTTTGTGCATATTTTTAATTGTTTAAAAATACTTCTGACTTTTCAAAAATGATGAAATTTTTTGTCTAAGGTCCTTTGACCTAGGATAAATCTCTTGGCCATTTATTTGATGTTTTGAAGAGATTTTTAGGTTTTGACCAAATTAAATTGTATTTTAATGCTTTTTTAAATTGATTTTAATTGATTAAATATGTAAAAATTATGTTGAGCCATTTTTATGGTCTTGTGATGTTTGACTATTTGCTTGGGCCTTGGTCAAGGTTGATTTGACTTTTGTTGGATTAAAATCATTGGATTTAGGGGATTGATGAAATGTACATTTCATCTCCCAAAATGAATGAATGATTTTAATTTGATAAAATTCCTCCCATGACCAATTTGTGTTTCTCTCATTCCCCTCCCCTTTCATCTTCATCCCTATTCTCTCTCATTCCTTTCATTGACCAATGTAATCTCAAGTATCCTAAGGCTAATTGGTTCATCAATGACCTTGTGTCAGATGAACCAATACAAGTATGGATGAGATAGGTCCATCCTTCTTGATCTTTTCTTTTAGTGTGTGGTATGTTTTAGGAGTTTGGTTCATTATACCAAATCTCTAACATGCATTAACACCTAAATTTTTATTGCCCGATCTCAGGTAGTTGTGACTTCTACATAAGTCCAATTACGATTGCTTAACATAGAGCTAAATTTGACCCTCAAGGCATAACATTCTAGTAAGTGGGATTGTAAGTCTCCCCTTCTTCATGGCATTGTTTGGAGACTTGACCTTTTTTCCTTTCATGGGAGCTAGTGGCATATGTAAGAACAAAAATTGTTCTACAACAGATTCCTTGATTTTGATGATAACAAAGGATGAAACCAAAAATGGCACCCTAACGAAAAGTTTCTAAGTGTGCAGGGTTCTAAAGATAGAAGAAATAAATCTGATGATGTCATCAGATGCACAACAAGATCAGATACAAATTACAAAGTATCAGAAGCATCTGAACATGAAGTAAAGTCTAGAAGCTCTGATTCTGGAGAAACGTTATCAGCGCTATCTGAACTCTCAAGAAATAACACCAGAAGCCAGATCCCAAGATTCTCCAGATACACGAAGACTCTAATCAGATTTGTTAATCATGATGAAGTAACGTTTAAGCCAAGTTAAAGTTCTGCAAATGGATTTCCTCAATTAGAAAGAGACGTTAATCTCCTCTTCCAAGAGAGAAGATACTACTTGTGGTAAGTAGTCACTTCTAAAAGAAAAAGTCTCCTGCAGAAGCTATTTATGGAATGGCGTAATTACATCTCATTATCCAGCAGATTTAACTCTACTTCAACTCTATCTCAACACTACTTCAACTCCTATATAATAGAGAAGAAATCAACCTTCAGTAAAAAAAAAGAAATCAACTAGCCAAAACTATACTGAATTATTTCACGCTCAAGAAATTCATCTTTGTTCTTCAAAGAATTTCACTAAGCTTTTGCTTATCAAGTGAAAAATCTGTTCTTAAATTTGTAATACTTGCTTTCTTAGAAGCACTCTAGATTACATATCTTGTATCTTTTTTATTTGATTTCCTCAAGTGACTCTTTGTAGTCTGTAGACTTGAGAGGACTAAGAGATTTTCTTCTCTCTTAGGGGTTGTTTGTAATCTTTCAAGATTAGTGGATTAAGTCCTTGTTGAAGGCGAAATCACCTTGGCCGGGTGGACTGGAGTAGCTTTGTGTTATAAGCGAACCAGTATAAAATCATTGTGTGATTTTCTTTTTGAAAAGCGCTTATTTTTCAAACAATTCAAACCCCCCCTTTCTTGTTTTTCTCACCTTCAATTGGTATCAGAGCTCCGGCTCTGTTATTGATTTTCTAATCAAACACTTAACCGTGTAGAGAGATCCAGTACGAGAAAAACAATGGCCCACTCAAATGAGAAAGATTCTTACAATGCCAAGCCTCCTGTTTTTGATGGAGAAAAGTTTGATTACTGGAAAGATAGAATCGAAAGTTTCTTTCTGGGTTATGATGCTGACCTCTGGGACATTGTCACAGAAGGATACAAACCTCCAGTCTTAAATGGAGCTGAAGTTCCCAGAAGCAAAATGTCAGAAGATCAGAAACGTGTTTTCAAAAATCACCACAAGGCCAGAACAATACTTCTAAATGCCATATCATACAATGAATATGAAAAGATCACCAACAGAGAGACTGCCAAAGATATACTTGACTCTCTGAAGATGACCCATGAAGGAAACTCCCAAGTCAAGGAGACGAAGGCTCTGGCGCTTATCCAGAAGTATGAAGCCTTCAAGATGGAAGATGATGAAGCTATAGAAGCTATGTTTTCCAGATTTCAAACTCTTATTGCAGGTCTTAAAGTGCTAGACAAAGGATACACGACTGCAGATCATGTTAAGAAGATAGTCAGAAGTCTGCCAAAGAAATGGAGACCAATGGTTACTGCTCTGAAGTTATCAAAGGATCTGAACAATATCAGCCTTGAAGAACTTGTTAGTTCTCTCAGAAGCCATGAGATAGAACTAGAGGAGGATGAGCCTCAGAAAAGGAACAAGTCAGTGGCGCTGAAGTCCAGACCTGAAAGACGGAAGTCAGACAGAACCAAAGCTCTCCAGGCAGAAACTGCAGATACTGACGACTCTGAACCTGAAGACTCTGATGATGAAGAAGAACTGTCCTTACTAACCAGAAGAGTTAAGCAACTCTGGAAAAGAAGGAACAACAACAACTTCAGAAGATCAAGACCCAGAGGGGATAGATCAGAGTCAACTTCAAAAGGTAAACCTAATAAAGATATTACCTGTTTTGAATGTAAAGAAACAGGTCATTACAGAAATGAATGCCCCAAGCTGAAGAAAGACAACCCTAGAAAGAAAGCTTCAAGAAGAATACCTTCAGAACAAAGAAAGGATTAATGGCCACCTGGGACGATAGTGAATCAGGATCATCAGAATCTGACTCTGATGAACAAGCCAACGTAGCACTTATGGCTACCACATCCAGCAGCTCAGATGAAGAATCTGAAGAGGTATTTTCTGAACTTTCTAGATCTGACTTAGAATCATGTTTATCAGAAACTCTTACCTCTCTTCAGAAATTAAAACAAAAAGTTAAAAGCATTAAAGGCCTTCTTAAAGCAAAATCTGAAGAATGTAGTAAACTTGAGACAACAATTCTAGCACAAGAAGATACTATCAGATCTTTAACGTTAGAAAAAGATGGAGCTAAAACAAAAGCTTAGAATTAGAAGAAGCGTTGTCTCAAGCACCACAAACTTCAAATGAAATTATTTATAAATATGAAGAAGCCTTTCAAAATTTCTGAAGAATGGAATAGATAGGAGTATTATGGCATCCATGATTTATGGAGTAAGTCAGAATAATAAAAGGGGAATTGGGTATGATTCTGAGGAACATAAAACCTCTACCAGTAACCAAATTAAATCACCTTTTTCATATCACTACACACACACACAAGAACACAAATTTAAAAATGCTAGAAGACCCAAAGTTGTGAGAAACTCTGGGAAAACTAATCTAAAAGGACCCAAGAGATTCTGGGTACCGAAAGATAAGATTATCTATGTTGCAGATATCCTATGCAGCAAAGTTCAGACACCAGTCATGGTACCTGGACTCTGGATGCTCGCGACATATGACGGGAAGAAAGTCTATGTTCCAAAGCCTGGAACTTAAAGACGCTGGATTTGTAGGCTTCGGAGGAGATCAGAAAGGAAGGATCAGAGGCTCCGGAACTATTGGTAATGGTACTCTTCCCTCTATATCTGATGTTCTTTATGTAGAAGGATTAATGCATAACTTGTTATCCATAAGTCAATTAAGTGATAACGGTTATGATGTAATCTTTAATCAAAAAACGTGTAAAGCCATTAGTCAGAACGATGGCTCTGTCCTTTTCACAGGCAAGAGGAAAAACAACATTTATAAAATAAATCTTTCTGATTTAAAAGATCAAAATGTTAAATGTTTAATGTCAGTTCACGAAGAGCAATGGGTATGGCATAGACGCTTAGGCCACATTAGCATGAGAAAACTCTCTCAGCTAACTAAACTTGAGTTAGTCAGAGGCTTACCTAAACTGAAGTTTTCTTCAGATGCTCTGTGTGAAGCTTGTCAAAAAGGAAAGTTTTCAAAAACATCTTTTAAAAAGAAAAATGTTGTTTCTACCTCTAAGCCTCTGGAGCTTCTTCACATTGACTTATTCGGTCCTGTGAAAACAGCATCAGTCAATGGAAAGAAGTATGGACTAGTAATCGTTGATGATTACAGCCGCTGGACATGGGTAAAATTCCTAAAGCACAAGAGTGAGTCTCACTCTGTATTCACCAGTTTCTGTTCTAAAGTGCAAAAAGAATTTGACTCTAAAATTGTTAGAGTCAGAAGTGATCATGGTGGAGAATTTGAAAATAAAGATTTTGAAGAATTATTTGATTCTAATGGAATATCCCATGATTTCTCCTGCCCTAGAACTCCACAACAAAATGGAGTTGTAGAGAGGAAGAATAGGACACTCCAAGAAATGGCCAGAACCATGATCAATGAAACAAATGTAGCAAAGCACTTTTGGGCAGAAGCTGTAAATACAGCGTGTTACATTCAGAATAGAATCTCTATTAGACCTATTCTGGAAAAGACTCCCTATGAACTGTGTAAGGGAAGAAAACCCAACATTTCATATTTTCATCCTTTTGGATGAATTTGTTTTATATTAAATACTAAAGAACATCTGAACAAGTTTGATTCCAAAGCACAGAAAGGTATTATGTTAGGATACTCAGAACGCTCTAAAGGCTATAGAGTATACAACACAGAAACCAAAATTGTGGAGGAATCAATTCATGTTAGATTTGATGATAAGCTTGACCCTGAAAAGTCAAAGCTAGTTGAAAAGTTTGCAGATTTAGAGATCACTCTGGTAGAATCTGAGAAAACTCCAGAAGCAACTGTCACTCCAGACTCTGAAGAAATTAAATCTCCAGAAATTCCAAGGAAAGTTAAAAGTCGTATTAACGTATCTGAAGATTTGATTTTGGGAAACAAAGATGAACCTGTTAGAACCAGATCTACCTTCAGAACTTCTGAAGATATTCCTCTGGGACTAGTGTCTCTGATTGAGCCTACGTCCTATGATGAAGCTCTTCAAGATAACGATTGGGTGGCAGCTATGCAAGAAGAGTTAGATCAATTCTCCAAGAATGATGTCTGGGATCTCGTTCCTAAACCCAGAGGCACTCATGTCATTGGAACCAGATGGGTTTTCAGAAACAAGCTGAACGAGAAAGGAGAAGTTGTCAGAAACAAAGCTCGACTGGTAGCTCAAGGTTATAGTCAACAAGAAGGTATTGATTATAATGAAACTTTTGCTCCAGTTGCGAGGTTAGAATCTATTCGTCTTCTTGTATCTTTTGCTATTAATCACTCTATTAAACTATATCAAATGGATGTCAAGAGTGCATTTCTTAATGGTTATATTTCAGAAGAAGTGTATGTCAATCAACCTCCAGGTTTTGAAAATTCAAACTTTCCAGAACATGTTTTTAAACTTAAGAAATCCTTATATGGACTTAAACAAGCTCCCAGAGCTTGGTATGAACGTTTAAGCAATTTTCTTCTGGAACAAAATTTTATCAGAGGGAAAGTTGATTCTACACTCTTCTGCAAAAACCTTAATAATGATCTCATGATATGCCAAATTTATGTTGATGATATTATTTTTGGTTCTGCTAATATCTCTGTTTGCCAAGAATTTTCTAAGTTAATGCAGGCAGAATTTGAAATGAGTCTAATGCAAGAACTAAAGTTCTTTCTGGGAATTCAAATTAATCAAACTCCAGAAGTCACGTACGTCCATCAAAGTAAATACATTAAAGACGTTCTGAAGAAGTTTGACATGACTGAATGCAACTCTGCAAAGACTCCCATGCACCCAACTTGCATTCTGGAGAAGGAAGAGGTAAGCAATAAGGTTTGTCAGAAGCTCTATCGAGGTATGATAGGCTCTCTTCTCTATCTGACTGCTACTCGTCCTGATATTCTCTTTAGCGTCTGTCTTTGTGCCAGATTCCAATCAGATCCTAGAGAATCTCATTTAACAGCTGTTAAGAGAATTCTTAAGTATCTGAAAGGAACTCCTAACCTGGGCCTGATGTATGAGAAAACATCAGAGTATAGGCTTTCTGGTTATTGTGATGCAGATTATGCAGGAGATAGAATAGAACGAAAAAGCACATCTGGAAATTGCCAGCTTCTGGGAAACAATCTAATCTCCTGGGCTAGCAAAAGACAGTCAACAATTGCTCTATCAACTGCAGAAGCAGAATATATCTCAGCATCACTGTGCACAACTCAGATGCTCTGGATGAAACATCAGCTAGAAGATCTTCAGATATTTGAGAGTAACATTCCTATCTTTTGTGATAATACTGCTGCTATTTGTTTAAGTAAGAATCCTATTCTACATTCCAGAGCCAAACACATTGAAATAAACATCATTTTATTAGAGACTATGTTCAGAAAGGGATAGTAACGCTGAAGTTCATTGATACAGAACATCAATGGGCAGATATCTTTACTAAGCCTCTAGCTGAAGATAGATTTCTTTTCATCTTAGAAAATCTGAACATTAAAAATTGTCCTGAATGAAGTATGGCTCTGAAAAATATAAAATAAGATTCTGATAGAAACAAATATGATTCTGCCTCTGACTCTGATACTTCTACAAGTTAAGAAGATATCTGAATCAGAAATCTTCAGAAACCAATCTCTTGGTATTCCTGAAGATCAGATACATTAAACACGTGGAGCTCTGAGCGTCAAACCTTAGAACTTCTAGACAGCTGTCAAGAAATTCAAAAGGCAGACGTTTGAGTTTTCCTCGAGCAGTGTGCAAACTGTGGGATTAGACATTCATTTATTAGCTGTAATCATTTTTCCCCCCAAGCGTGCTATTTTGAGTATTGTGTTTAACGCATTCTGAGGTGTCGTTTTGCATGCGTTCTTACTTAGGTATATAAACACTTTTCTCACATTTCACACACTTATCACTCTCACTCACTCTAAAACCCTAAACCCTTCTCTGCAAGTTCTCTGCAAGTTCTTCATCTTCTTCTTCAATCTTCTTCATGAATGCTCAAGAGCAAGAAGTTTTTAACTTCTCCCAACAGATGGAATCCGCTTCTAATCCCCAAACCTCAAACACTCAAACACCCACTGTTACAGGCGTTACCATAACCCCTGTTTATCAAGAACCTCACATTTTGGAACGTGAACGCCACATTCATCTTGCAACCTCCTTTGAAAATTTGGATGTACTGTGTGAATCGCTGGTAGATTTTGAGAACTTGAGAAGAAACGGTGTTGATCTTACTGAAGATCTTCGCAAGCAAGGTTGGGAAAACTACTTCGACAGGCTTTATGGTCCCATTTACCCTCTTCTTGTCAAAGAATTTTGGAGACATGCTGATGCAGATGACCAGTTCATTGTTTCTTTTGTTCTGGGAGTAAAGATTGTCATCACTGAAGCATCAATTGCTTCCTTGCTAAACATGGAGAAAGCTGGAGGTAAAAGGATTTACAATATTCCTCCAAGGTCAAAACGCATCACTGAAGTCATCAACCCAACAATCTTCAAACCTAATGTTGAAGGAAACCCCTCTAAGAACAAGGAGCTTCATCAGAACCTCCGAGTTTGGCTGAAGATTATTCTGGGAACAATCCATCATCGTCCAGCCTCCAACTCTTCAGATTACATAAATGCAGATCAGAAATGCATCTTGTACTGCATCCAGAAAGGCGTGAAGATCAACCTCCCTGTTCTCCTCTTCAGATATCTGAGAGATTCAGTCAGAGAAACCAGGAATAATATGAAGCCCAGATCCTACATTCCTCTGGGAAGATTGCTCTCTGATGTCTTCATTGAGCATGGCTTGGTAGATGATCTGGAGAAGACCAGATGTATGGATGATCTGGCAATTGACGTGGGAAAGCCTCTGAATGCCAAAAACCTGAAGAGCATGGGAATAATCAAAGAGATTAGAGTCAAGCCCACTATGGATGTGTCCTGGGAATCTCTAAAAGATCAGAGGAAGATGCCTCATGGCCTGGTCAGATTCTTCAAGGATGAGCCCAGAGACGCTGTTGCCATCTATCTTCATCGTATGCTGGAAGAAGGTGTTGATGTTTCTGATTTCCGCCTTGAAGACTGTCTGGACTCTGTAGAAGATCTTGTCAGATACAAGAGAGGTGTCTCTGAGAAACAGATAGCTGCTGAGGCAAGGAGAGCAAAGAAAGCCAGACTTGGAGAAACTTCTGGCAGCAAAACTTCAGCACCTCTGAATGTCTCTTCTGGTAAGTCTATTCCTCCTGTCTCCTCTGAATCTATAATGGCTTCCTCTAACCCTCTCTCCTCTCAACCAATTTTTACTACCTCTGAAATCCCACCCTCAATCACCAGAACCTCCCAACCTACACCAGCTCTAAACATAGCCAGAACCTTCATTCCTCCCTCTAAACCTATACAAACCCACCAAAGCACTTCTTCTTCTTCATCCTCTGAATATGAATCACCCCCTTACCTTTCCCCTTCTTCTGACCAAGAGTTATCTGATCAAGAGTCCTCTGACCAAGAACACTCTGACCCTAACTCCCCAACAATAGCTGAAATTTATGCTAAAAATTTCGCTCCACAACCCACAAGACAATCTGAAGTAACCTCACCCCTCCAAACTTCACTTCCACCACAACAAACAACAACCTTACCCTCTGAAACTCAACCATCTGATCCCTTCACCTCTAATATCACTCCACCATTTATTCCCGTTGTACCTGGACCAGACTCTGACCCATTAGACCTAAATCCACTATATGCTTCATCCCCTAGTCTTCAACCAGACGCAGATTCTGAACTTCAACCAGAAGCAGAATCTGAACCTCAACCTCTAAATCTTAGCCCTTCAAACTCTCCACCTCATTCACCTGAACCTGAACCTGAACCTGAACTTACCATACCTACCCTTGAGGAGGCCATTATACAGGTTGCAGAAGCTTCAGTCCAGAAGGTCAAGTCTCTGGCTAAAAACTCTGAAGTTAGTGATGATCCTAAATCTGTTAGGACACACTGGAACAGAGTCATTAGTTGGATGACCTCTGAGTCTTATAGGCTGAAGAGTATCTCTGAACAAGTCAGAAATGGCTACATCAGAGATGCTGAGGAACGGCTCCAAGAGAGATTGGCCAGAGAAGCTGAGGCCAGAAGATTAGAGGAGGAAAGATTGGCTAAGGAAGCTGAAGAAGAAGCAAGAAGGTTAGAAGAAGAAACACTGGCAAAGGAAGCAGAACTTCTAAGGATTAAGGAAGCTGAAGCCAAGGCTCAGGCAGATGCAGAAGCCCAAGCTGCTGCTGAAGCTGAAGCTCAGCAGGCTCTGACTCAGGGGGAGTCTTCCTCTGCGATCCCTATGATTCTTCATGCTCTGAAAGAGATCAAGCAAGATCAGAAAGAAATCAAGCAAGATCAGAATGAGCTTCGTGCCAGGATGGACAAGCAAGATGCTTTGAATGAAAACATCCAGAACATGTTTGCCATGTTGCTTCAGAGACTTCCTCAACCTCCGAACCCTTAGGCACTTAGGATTTATTTTGTTTGCTTGCCTAGTGTTTTTGCTTCTGTCTTCTTTAGCTCTAATATTCTCTTGGATCTGATGTTTTGAACGCTTTTGTGCTTTTGTGCTTCTGATTAATGAAATGTTTTTCTCTTTTTTATCTTGTTATTTTTTTTATCTACCTTTTTGATTCTGACAAAAAGGGGGAGAAATCATTAAATAGCTCTGATGAAAATTTGTCTAAAACCTTAAGCACTCTGCAACATTTGTAGAAATAGCTCTGATAAAAATAGCTCTGATTAAATAACTCTAACATTAAATTTAAGAATTTTGCAGAAAGTTTCAGAAATCTCATTACTTGAAACGCTCTGGTAAGAACTTCTGAACTCCCTAGCACTAACTCAGGGGGAGCTTCTGTCTATCTGATCTTATTTTATTCATGTTTCATCTGCTATTTTAAGTTGTTTTGTCATCATCAAAAAGGGGGAGATTGTAAGAACAAAAATTGTTCTACAACAGATTCCTTGATTTTGATGATAACAAAGGATGAAACCAAAAATGGCACCCTAACGAAAAGTTTCTAAGTGTGCAGGGTTCTAAAGATAGAAGAAATAAATCTGATGATGTCATCAGATGCACAACAAGATCAGATACAAATTACAAAGTATCAGAAGCATCTGAACATGAAGTAAAGTCTAGAAGCTCTGATTCTGGAGAAACGTTATCAGCGCTATCTGAACTCTCAAGAAATAACACCAGAAGCCAGATCCCAAGATTCTCCAGATACACGAAGACTCTAATCAGATTTGTTAATCATGATGAAGTAACGTTTAAGCCAAGTTAAAGTTCTGCAAATGGATTTCCTCAATTAGAAAGAGACGTTAATCTCCTCTTCCAAGAGAGAAGATACTACTTGTGGTAAGTAGTCACTTCTAAAAGAAAAAGTCTCCTGCAGAAGCTATTTATGGAATGGCGTAATTACATCTCATTATCCAGCAGATTTAACTCTACTTCAACTCTATCTCAACACTACTTCAACTCCTATATAAATAGAGAAGAAATCAACCTTCAGTAAAAAAAAAGAAGTCAACTAGCCAAAACTATACTGAATTATTTCACGCTCAAGAAATTCATCTTTGTTCTTCAAAGAATTTCACTAAGCTTTTGCTTATCAAGTGAAAAATCTGTTCTTAAATTTGTAATACTTGCTTTCTTAGAAGCACTCTAGATTACATATCTTGTATCTTTTTTTATTTGATTTCCTCAAGTGACTCTTTGTAGTCTGTAGACTTGAGAGGACTAAGAGATTTTCTTCTCTCTTAGGGGTTGTTTGTAATCTTTCAAGATTAGTGGATTAAGTCCTTGTTGAAGGCGAAATCACCTTGGCCGGGTGGACTGGAGTAGCTTTGTGTTATAAGCGAACCAGTATAAAATCATTGTGTGATTTTCTTTTTGAAAAGCGCTTATTTTTCAAACAATTCAAACCCCCCCTTTCTTGTTTTTCTCACCTTCAGCATACTTGTGAATTATCCAAGTTGGAGCCCTTCTCATGGAAGATGTCTTGGTTCAAGGATCCACACTTGTGAATGAAGGGTTGAGTGTTCTCCAAAGAATGACTTAATCAATTAAAAAGTAAAACACCATTAACTTTTGACTAACATTTGACTAACTCTTGCTAATATTGCTTTACTTTTTCAAGTCATTTACTTTATGCAATTTAAATTTCAGTCATTTATCATTCATTTACCATTTACATTTCACTTAATTTGTTTATGTTTATGTCATTTTCACTTTGCTCATTTGAGCCATATCTTGTGATTGTATATATTGTTTGTGTGTTTTGGTTTTGTTTGTGGTCTTAGGACCCTAAAATACCTAATAACAACAAAAAAACCCTAAAAAATGTTTGGTGGACTGTTGATCTTGATCTGAACTTATGGACTTAGAACTAGGCAACATTCCCTGTGCAAAAAGGACTTGGCCAATGCCAACATTCCCTGTGCAAAAAGGACTTAGCCAATGCCAACATTCTGAGATCAAAGTTATTGTGAACTGAGCTTTCATCTAATGTAAGTCTTGAGATTTGTTTGAGTTCACCTGCTACATTGTCTTGGTGCCAACTGTTATTTTGATCTTGTGTCTAATGCTTTATTCTGAGCTGATCAAGGAATATTTCATCTGATACATGAGAAGACAAAGAAGATTGTTAGCTATGAGATTTGCTTGTTTGGATGTGTCTATCTTTATTTGATGTCAGGATCTTCATGATGTCTGATATTGCTAATTGCCTGATTGATTATTGCTTGATTCAAAGTCCGAAGGGAAAATGGGTTTTCTATATGACATTCTTGTCTGTTGGATTGCATCCCATCGGTCAAATCTTTTTAACTTTTAACTTTGAAATTTATGCTTAGGATAGTCTCTTCATCTCCTCCCACTTCTTAAATTTAAAAATCTCTCCCCCCTTTTTTCAAAAAAAAAAAATTTGCTTGTGACTTCAAACTTAGACATTGTTTAAAATTAGAAACTTTGGCCTTATGCCAACGAATTTTCAAACTCTTTCTTAAATCAAATTTGTAAATAAACTTAATCATATTGACCTAAAATTTCAAAATACAAAAAGAACTAACAACTTCATTCAAATTTTTGGCTTGTTATGTCCTTTTACTTAAACTTTTTTTGTTAAAATCAATTCATCAACTTATTTAAAATTTCTACCATGAACTACGAGGTTTTGATCCCTCATTTTTATGTTGGTGCGGTCTTGTCAAACACAAAAATATAATTAATGAACTCTTTTCTCATCCCACACTCTATTTTTCCCAAACATCATTTTATACCAAAAACACATACACACATAAAAAAGGGCTCCCTAGGAGTACCTAGGACACTTTGGGTGCTAGCACCTTTCCTCTATGTAACCAACCCCCTTACCTGTAATCTCTGGCATTTTATTAGTTTTGATTTGAAAACTTCTTATCTTTGGGTTTTGTTCGTACTTTTCCCCTTTTCCTTTGAAAACAATAAAAGCGCGGTGGCGACTCTATTTTAATGACGTTAAACTTATCCATAGTTTGATGGTCATGAATTTACCGCTACATAAGGTTCACAACACTTCAAAACAATTATGAAATCACAAGTGAGGTGATTGCTCACTGAACTCAAAACTACCAAGAAACTCAATCGTTTACGTCATAATTGTCATACCCCAAAATTTACCCACCATTTTTGCATAATTCATTTGTATACATCCAAATCATATCATGCATGACCATTGCATTTGGTCATGGGATCACAAGCATAGCCACTTTGTTGCTTCACTTAAACATTAGAGTTTCATCTTATTTTGCTTAACAACTAACCTTAACTTCTACAAGAGATGGTACTTGGTTGTTCTTGTCATTCATATAAGTAATCATGATCCAAATCAAGGCAAGACAAAGGCTTTTTGATCAAGGGAAATGAAAGTTTGTTCATGATGATTCAAAGGTGGTTCATGTGTTTGTTCCATGCCACATCCCTCAATCTTCAAGCTATTATCCATATCACTCAAGTCCTAATCATGTTTTCATCAAGGCATGCTTGATCCGTCATCATTGTGGCTTGAAATGTAAGAAAACATCAAGTTTGCACAAAGGGGTACAAGTTGGTTTAACCTAATTTGCAAGAATGCCATGCTTTTGGTCCAAAC